>NC_053016.2:4627500-4927500 GCF_016746245.2 Drosophila santomea | reverse complement strand
TCTCTGGCCATTCCTGACCTTCAAAATCGGCTGGGCGATTGAGTGTGTTGGTGAAAGTTAGCCACCGATATCGTCATCAGCTGCGACCGACTCATATATATTTTCTCCTCGAATGGATGGAACGCATGTGATGTGTGGCTTTCGGATTTTCTGGTGGAATGTCCTCAGCATTTGCGTGGGCATTTTGGTCGGGGCCAAAAAATTTTCCATCCATTTTGCCATCCGTGTAAAAGAAAGAAAGGCCCGCATCGACATCACACAAATGCGCACTGATTTTCCGTCAAGGTGCCAAGTCATTTTCCTGTCACGGGATCGAGGCGGGCGCAACGTGGCGTATGAGTTATGGCGAAGGCGCGCCAGCCACGAGCCCACTTTTCAGTTTCGATTTGTAGCCATTACCACACAGCACCACAGCACCCACACACCCGATTTCCAATCGTAGTCACAACTGATTTGCGCCAACCTAAGTGGTGCAGGTATTAACCACAAGGGGAAATGCAAAACACAATTTCGAGATCAGTTGAGATCAATCGATTGTGTCTGGATTTTTCATGTGATCACGTTTACAGTGGAGCTAAGGACAGTTTGTCCTCGATTTGTTGTGTTTCTGTAGCTATCTTTCTGTAGAAAACTATCAATCATATCTTAAACTGAATATATGGAATCGAACGCCATTGTAGCCATAACTTGACTTAACTTAAAATCACCAAAAATATACATATATACCAACTTAGTTTTAAACGCCGAAACGCACTGTAAGTATCTGTTCAAAAAATACCCAATATAGTATCTATATATGTATGTCGGATGGATGACATTGCCGCGTCGCCTTCTAGCGGCAATTACTGGCTTTGTTGTGCTGGCCAACTGCATTTCCGTTTGCAACTAACTGATTTACGGAACTGGCCTCGTTGAAAACGAGTGAATTGTAATGCCACGACAACGACAACGACGACATTGTTTGTTTTCGAGTATTTGTTTCTATTTCTGTTTCTGTTTCTGTGGAACTGGTTCCACTTCCACAATAAGCAATAAGCTAATTAATTGCTGAATTATTGTGCCAATTGCTGTTTGTTGAATGCACACACAGACGCATCACTTATCACTTTTGTTGGGCAATCGACCATTGTGATTCACTGGCCATCTCTCGAGGAACTCTCCCATTGCCATCTTCGCCATTGTCCTAGATTTGAATCGAGCTGGGAAATCTTCCATGGAAATTTACAATTGGGACCCTGCACTTGTGGCGCTTGCCGTTCAAAGTGCAATCAGTGTTAAGGAGGAGGAACTTGTATAGATTTACGGCACCAATCGAGACTGATAAGTTTATGGAATGGAATGTGTCTGATGTCTGATGTCTGAAGCAGAAAAGACAGAACTTTTATTGACTTGTCTGCATTTGGCCATAAAGTGGCCCATGCAAACATCAAAAGAACGCCAATCTGATTGCCAATACCCGAATCACTTTAATCCAGCATAAGATATGACTGGTATGAGCTGTTCTACCCATGAATGTATCTTCAAGTTGTCATTTCCTCCGGCCATATCTCATAGATGCACGTGCCGGCTAATGAAGAGCTACAGGTTGTAAACAACTTGTCAGGGGTCTCAGACCCCGTCGTATGTATATATTTATAGCTGGCAGTAAAAACTATATATATGTATGTATAAAAGGGGGCTCGTCGCCAAGTGTCAATATTTTCTGGACCCATCAAAATTATCAGCAACTATTTCGCAAATAGTCGAAAACTACTGCCGAACTTTGGCACTCGAAACTGAGACACGCGTTGCCTTGACTAAGGACGGTTCTATATATAAATATAGAATGAAAATATATTGTGTATTATAAATATGATTTCAGAAGCATCAATGGAGGCTTGTCTCGCCATATTTGACTATCGCTCGCTCTGAATGATTAAGGGGTCTTGCGGGTCAAAGCCAGCACTTTTTTTGTACTGTCTGGACTTGTTTATTTGATTAACGTTGGAACTTTTAATTGTCGAAATACTTGAAATTTCTGGTTACAAATTTAATTATTAAGTGTGCCATGTGCAACGGAAGTACATACGCCGCAAGACATGAAATTATAAACAAATTCGATTTGCTAGCCGCGGCGTAAACAACTTTAAAAATTCCAAGAAATTGTTACAGCTTAATTAAAAGCAATCTCGTTATTGCACAAAAACTACACAAGTCTTAATTAATGCATATTAAGCAGACGAATAGAACAATTGAACCTGTTGCAGAGTGCCCACAATGGAGTGCCAATCATGAGAGTCATTAATAAAACTGAGGGATCAAGTACACGCAAATCGACGTTAAGTGACAAAAGTTTAATAACAATTTATCGTAAGCGGAATGAACGGAGCACATGCTCATTATTCATTACTTGTGGCGGCACTTGGCTGTTTGATTAATTCCAGACGACGACCCACAGTCTGTTGCCAAGGGTGAATACCCGCCGGATTCAAATGTGGATTCAAATGAGAATCGAAAGCAGTTCCTCTGGGGAATTTACAAACGCAAATAAATGTGATAGCCCAGCTCGGACGAATGTTTTTTAGTTCAAGTTTTATTATCTACCACTATTATATACCACTTAAATTGAAAGCTTTTTTTTGGAATTTGTTTATGATAAATTATAGGTTTAATCTCAAATTACTACTGAAATGTAATTTCTCCCCAAAAAAGAACACGTTTTTATTATCCAAAAAAACTGTTCAATTATTTGACAATACATTTTTGTCAATTTGCAAATTCCCATTTTTTGTGAAACCTTTAAATTACTTAAGCACCTTGAATTGTGTTTACTCAAAACACAATGTCAAAAAACAATAAAAACCTTTAAAAACCAGGCATGAATCACACCTTCCTGTTTTATTTGCGATCGAGTGAGTGGGTGTGAATTACACGAGTTTGTAATGAATATCCATACTATTACCTGTCTAATCGATATGAATTTCAGATTGTTTCAGTGTTTATTGAATTTGTAATTGTCTCGTGGGATAACGTATCCAATTAGCACCGTCAAAGTCAGTTTTGATACCAACTCCCCCCAATTAGAGGCTATAAACGAGTGCATTTTGGAATTTGTGAGACGTATTTCTCACCATTTTTAATATTTTCCTGCTAATTGAACAATTTGACTTATGGTTAGAGCTCGGATCTTCACTATCATTCATGATTGCTCACGGGATCGACGAAATGTGCACTGAAACATGCGATCAACCAACCCCCTCCACTTCAGCCACTTCACCTGTCTGATTGACTGATTGTCTGGCTCTAAAGTGCTAAACAGCTTCAAAAGTACAAATTAACAAGTAAACAGTCGGATGACCGTCGTTGGTGGGATATTAGCAAACTTCGCCACAACAACCACACGCAAAAGTGGTTCAATTAATTGCGAAATGTACTCGAAATGTAGTCCATGAACTTAGCTTTCCATCAGCAAAAACGGAACTTGAATTGTTAAACAATTTCAGGGGGTACTAGACCAACTAACGTGTTTAGTTAGCGTGACTGTGCTAATCTGTTTGCATAGTTCAATGCGTGGTGCTCCGTGGAAATGTCATAACAATGGCGTCATGAGGTCGCCCAACTGCGCAGTTCTCCAGTTGTCCCACGACGTGGGCGTGTCCTTGTCCGTATTGATGACATCCTGAGGATTCGAGGAGTGCCTGCCCATGGATGAATGGGCATGGTATGGGTATGGGTAGGGGGGTATGAGTATGGTATGGGGTGCACCAGGTGTCAATGATCGAGAAGTTGAGGAGGTGTCGAGGCTGATACGATTAAATATTTATCACATTTCCATTGACACAACTGGGTCAGGTTGTCATATCAAAAAAACCCATTAAATATGTTATCAACGTCTATATCTAAGGATTTCTCTTACTAGACGCTTATTAAGCTAATTTAGCGAATAAAATACGAACGATCAGCTGAGGAAAATGGGTCAAGGTAAAAGCCCTCTATCCAGGATATATATTCAGTAATGATAATGATCTTGCTGAGCTAATCACCTTACTATATCTTGTTGCATTTTATTATAACAAAGCACACATATGAAAATTGACATGCGATCGATGAGCATTTGCCAAGGAGCGATGGAGGAACCGGAAAGTCAATCAGCATTCAATTGAATCACAGAGCCCAATTGATTTGTAACCTCAATACAAGTTGTCTCGTTGACACCAATCGAACTGAACTGAACGGAGGAGGAGTCAAATCGATTTGTTTATGTTAACCGAGTTGCAATTCCTACTGGCCTACTGACCCTGGCGCTCCCCATTTTTCATTGGCGTCATGCGGTTTCTGGCCGCCTTATCTGGCCCCTTATTAGAAACAAAAAAAAAAGGGGCTCGGCCATTGAAAGGCGCTGCGGTTCACTGGGCCACTTTGTTCTGGCACTTTCGACTGGCTAAACAGCAGGTGGAAACTGGAAACTCAACTGGAAACAGTAACCACAAATCTTTAGCTATTTCGCATAAATATTTAATTTCAACTCGAAAGTTCCTAAATCACAATGCATCACAAAATGCAGTTAATCAGTTTGGTGGTTTGGGTCTATATGAAATAACCAGGATATTGGGTGGCGTCTTATCACGTATGATAGTGATATCATATCTCATTATCTACTTACTTCGCACTCTGTGCAGACCTCCTTTCTCCGTGTTGGACATGACGACGCCTCTAAGTGCCGCTCTGCAAGTGGAAATATACCAGAGGTTAGACGAGTTTTATAAATTGGAAACGAAATATGGCAGGCTGATATGATAGACATCTAGAATATGCGATATTAATAGTCTGCAAAGTTAATGAAACTTTTTACGAAGTAACCCCACCATGGTTTACCCTCCACCTTCCTTTTTTCTTCTTTTTTTTTTTTTGTTGACTATCTTATCTTATCGCTGGTGTCTCGTGTTCGTACCTGAACGTGCCCACGAAATGTATTTTCACCAGAGGAGTGAATATTCTATACTATATGCATGCGTCCCATGACTCAAGGCAATTATATCACACACGAGCGGCGGCTCTTGGCTCATTCATAACTACGCCGCTTGGCGCCCCCTTCCCGGAAAGCGGTCCCCGTTTTCCTTATCGCCACCGTCGTCTGCGTCTTCAAATGCCGCCGCCCAGAAATCAGAAATTCTAAATATAATGATACTTGAGTGGCGTCCAAAAGCGCCGCAAACTTGGCTACTTTCACGTCAAAGAGTAAAATTGGGTAAAAACCGTAGGCTAATCAAATTTGCACAAGTCCGGTGAATCAGTAGTTAAATATATATATATTTGATATGATATTTATTATCTAAGTATCTTTTTACCAGCGAAAATGTAGTTTAACTGATATGCATATATCTTTTTTAGACGTTCCTTGATACCCGCAATTGCACTGCGCTGTCATTATCTTTCTTTTGTTCAGTTCTGCTGGCGCCGCGATAAATTATTGAAACATTTGCGGTGGTGCAAATGGAAATTCGTTGGCTATGTGCGATTTGTTGCATGTTACGAGTAATTATCGCCAGACGGACACGTGCATGTGAGGTCTTAAGTCTGAAATCGATCCTTCGTAACTTGTGTAAGTTGGTACAACCAATTAACTGCGAGTTTAGAAGGCGTTTGGTCAATTTGTGCTGCAAATATTTACTGACGTCCTGGCAACAACAATAACAACATTAACAACAATGGCAACAAAACTATGCCCGCATGTGTGAGGAAAGGATATATATAGCCGAAATTATTGTCCTTGCCTGTGTGGCATGTTGCCATGTTATTAAACTGGCGTCCCCATGGAAAGCGGCATCTGCCAGCCAACCAGTGTGGGCAACGACTATATACGACTTCTATATGGTCACATGGCGTCATACGTCATCTTCCGACAACCCGTATATGTGGGAAAACTAACTAAATTCGCCACATTTCTCGCGGGAGGTCAGCCTCATCGGCGGGATTTGCTTACAAATAAAAGCAATTATGTTTAGAGCATTAGTCATCAATAGGCCCATATATACATACTTATGTATGTAGCATATGTACTTTGCAGTTTGCATTGATTTCACTTTCTGTTTAGACTTCAACATCCGCTAATTACAATAATTTAAATATCAAAATTACTTAGTTATCAGCTTACTGTTCTAACCGAAGCATTAATATGTATATCACGTTTTTCTAAGCCGTCAGAACACGATAAAATCAGGCATTAAATCACTATTTATGTCAATATGGCTATAGTTAGCCCTCGTTTAATTAGTATTTTGAATGTTTTGCGCCTTGAAATACGAATTAGTTATATGCAGTTAACTAAGCAATTATGACACCATTTTCAGGTTAACGATCTATTATAATTGGAGCGCAATATTAACACATAACTTATTCTGCTGACCTTAAAAACTTGATCGGAAATAGCACCATTAATAAATATGCAGCTTAGAACTAAATAAACTTTAAGTAATTGTAATAGAATCAAATTGTTAGCAACATTTGCATTAGGAACTAGAACCCACCTTGCACTCGACGACAACTAACAAACGTTAGTTGTTTATGGCAAATTATATAATTTGTTTGGCACCAACCGATTTGCACTCCGTATTCGTACAATTGAGTTTAACGCCGATTTGCATAAAACAAAACACAGCCACAGCCAGTGAACGAAAACCGCCTCAAAACCGCCAAGAAACCGCACGTGTTTTGTGTTTATTTTTGTCTGTTCTTCTCGTTTTGTGTAATATCTCAGAGTTCTCAGTTCCTAGTGGGATATTGAAAGATCGGAAGACTGAAGACTGGGGTGAATCACACTCGCACTCCGAACAAGAAACGGTTTTTAGCGTGCTGGATGGGACAGCTGTTGATTATTTTTGAAAACGGCAAGCGAAGAGAGTTTTCTAGCGCAAGCGCAGGCAATTCTAGAACTGTTTCGAAATCGAAATTCGAAACGATGTTGCTGCCGTGGCCAGTTGCTGCTGCTGTCACTGTAGCTCGTTTGTTGCTGTTGCGTGCTCACTTCACTCGGAGCGTTGGAACTGAACTGAAAATGTGGCCGCTCGTCCGCGGCTTTTTCTTTACTCCGGCCATAGCGGTTCGCCGGCAGAGGCGTTGACGTCGCAGTCGCCGTTGCCGTTGCCGTCGTCGTCGATGTTGCTGTTGCTGTTGTCGCAGCGGCTGTTGTTGTTGCTGTTAGTGTCGTTCTTGTTGCTGTCGTTCTTGTTGCTGCTGCTGTTTATGCTGCTGCTGTTGTTGTTGCTGCTGCTGTTGTTGTTGCTGCTGCTGTTTAAGCTGATGTTGTTGTTGCTGCTGCTGTTTAAGCTGCTGCTGTTGTTGCTGTTGTTGCTGCTGCTGCTTCTCTTATGGCTACTATAAGTGATGTTATTATTGCTTTTCGTGATATTGCTGCTGCCTCTGTTATTGCCGCTGTGCGCTGCTTGTTGTTGCTTCTTTAACTGCTGTCGCAGCTGCTGCCGCTGCTGTTATTTCTGTTGTTGTTCCTGCTGCTGTTGTTTCTGTTGTTATTGCTGCTGCTGCTTCTCCTGATATTGCTGTTGCTGCTTCTGCTGCTGCTTCGGCTGCTGCTTCTGCTGACGTCCGTCGTTGATGTTCGTGGGATGCAAAATTCAAATTCTTGCGGCGTTTATTTTATTTTTGTGCTGTACCATATTCCTCTCGTCTTGCGCCTCGCTCCTTTTCTCTTTCTCCTCTTTCTCTTCTTCCCCTACTTTCTCGGCGCCGTCAGCTCGATTGCCCAGCTGCCATTATCCAGCTGGGATCGGGCCAAATCACAGCGGCGGATAGCTGAGACCCATTTGCCATGCGTAGCCAAAAGTGCTTATCAGCACTCGATTCGGCACAAAAAACTGCTGGCAAAGCAGCGAATCGGTGTACGAAGTGCTCAGTTTACGCGGCAATTTTGAAACATCAGTGCTTTTTGTTTTGACAGATACTTTTTGATTAATAGCTTATTTGAACGAGGGACTTGTTAGTTTTTTTAGTTGCCAGGAAAAACAGATCACTGTGTAAACATGATGAAATACCTTAGAACTCATTTGGATTAAGTGCATCCGTTTAAGAACCCAAAACCCTTTGGGCAACCCCAAATTGCAATCAAAAGCTGAATGTGTACGTTAATATACGGTGCTTTAACATCGAATCTATATCTATAAAATAAACAGGTTGTGAAAGTTCCGAATCAAATGGAGAAGCGGGTCCAGCGCTCCACGAGACTGGGTCGCGGTGAGGCCCTGTACCGCTCGTCGAAGATGGGGCAGAACTTCTCCGGGAAGCGCTGCTGCAGGCACCGGATGACGGTGCCCGTGAGATAGAATCGCGGTGGCCAGCGGCACTCGCACGGCGGGATGCAGGTGGAGCACTGCGCCTGCATGGCGTTCCACTTGCTCATGGTGGTTTCCAGCATCGGCGGCAGGCAGTCCAGTCGCCACGGCAGCCGGAGATCCCGTGACGTCCAGTCGCAGTCGCAGGGCGGCATGCAGGTCATGCACATGAGTTCCTCGGGCTCCAGGTCCAGTGGCGATTCCGCCGGAGGCTTTGCCAGCGCCTCGCACTTGTACATCTTGAAGCGCGGTACCAATCCGATCAGCTCCGTGTACTTGCGCTCCTGCTCGCGGCGCAGCCACAGGTATAGTTGATCCCAGTGGTCCAGGTTGTGGGACCGCTCACGTAGGATCTGCATCCTTCGGTACAGATCACTCCTGCGCACCTGGTCGTAGTTCATTCCGGTCTGCGTGTGGAAGAGCATGTACAGCTCATTGGGCTTCTCGTCCGGCAGCGTGAGGCTGGATGAGAACTTGGTCAGCTCGAAGTGGTAGAGCATCCGGATGCCATAGGCTATGTGCCGAATGTGTTCGAAGTTCTTGATGTTCATCGCACTCAGAGCGGAGGCGTCCAGGAGCAGCAGCTTTCGACCTGTGATCATGTTCACCCGAAAGGTATTCTGAAATGAGCATGGTCATCTTATGAATCTGGAACTGAATCAGTCTGTATTACCCACCATATACTGAGGATAACCGTGACCATTGATCCAACGCCTGACGTCCATGTCATCCCACTCGAAGATCGAAGGCAATGGCAACTTGTCCACCACAATGACGCACAGCTCTACAAGGGAATCGGGCGTGGTCCTAAACTGTATGGGTATGTCGTCCTTATCGTACTTGGGACAGCCCTTTAGGAACTCATTCCGTTGGAACTTGGTGGATGCCATATCCGAACGGATCTTGGCCTTTTTCCTCTTCTGGTGGAGGAACTTGGTGTCCGCTATTCCATATAGATAGGGCATTTTGCATTAATTTAGCTCACAATCCCTGAGTATTTTACTAGATTGCTTAAAAAATATGTTACAACGAAAAACGTGAGAGAAATAGAGTGATAGCTGCTGCAAAGCCATTGCGATCTTTACTATATCAGACCTTAGATCTACTTTCTTATAAAGTAACGTAATATTTGCCGATTCCGGGGTTCGCGAGCTGTCAATGCCGATTTTGCAGGGCTTCGTATTTCCATTTTGCCAGCACGTTTCGTTCCGTAAACAAGTCATCCAACAAATCTGGAGAAATCTGGACAGGGCCAGACCAGGTAGATATCCACATACATATGTGTACCCATAGCATCGAACCGCAAAACATCTGTCCCTCAATCAGCACATGCCAAACGTGAGTTGTAACCCAGGTAGATGGTAATAGATCGATTGTAAGGGATACGGGATTGGGTTGTTCCGACTCCTAACGGCGCTCGGTTCCTCCATTCTGGCCATGTGGTAATGTTGGTTGTCAAAACATGGTCAAGGGTAAACGCCTCCAGTTCGGATACCTGACAGCGAATATGTTTGCGGTTTATTAATGAATACCGCGAATATACATACGTATAAATATATATGTATATATATATATATAATATGCATATAGAAATCGTTTGGATCGCTGATTCATCGCCGATTCGTTGCGATCGTCTCACGTGACGGACACATTGGAGGTGGTTTTAATGGAAACACGTTTTTGGCCATTTCGGTCATTTGTGTTGGTATTGTAATGTCCGCTTGTTCGGCAATCAAGCAAAAGCCCAATAAACCTCATCAGGTTCATTTGGCTGAGCGGTTACCCTCATTAGCATGCGCCTGTCAATTTTTATTATTATTTTTGCAACAGTTTTTCGCCTTAAAATGTGATGACAATTCGAAAGGTTTTTTCTCTTGCTGCGGGCACACATCAATTAGCTCTGTTTGCGCATGTCTTTAACACCAAGTTTTGTTTTTTATTTTAAACATTTTGAGACTTAGCTCGGCTCCCTAGAATTTAATGAGTTTGGCGTCACCATGGGCGAGGGCGTAGTTGGCGACGCAGTGGGCGTGGCAGTGTGCCTGGTTTATAATTTACTGGGACTGCAGTGTCGATCCAGGGGGAAGCTATGGTAATTATACCCCAATTGCTCGGGCAGCCGTTTAATGGGTCCATGCTCACACGTACAGTGAGCAATCTATGAAGAGACAAGAATGATTTAGCAAGAACATTTTTAATAATTTACCTGCAGTGTTTAAAGGTGACTTCTCACATACCTAGAAGTATGCAACGTTTTTTTGCAGTTGGTAATTTGGATTTCCGTGAGTTGTTATTCATAGAACTCAAACAAATTATACTTTTATGACTAATGAATATTTTTAGTTCAACAAAGTAACTTAAAAAATAAAATTTACGACCGCAAAACTGTAAGCGTAGGTCATTAAATGAATATCTCGGGTTTTACCAGCATTATTATAAACAAATGACAATACATTTGTATGTTTTTTGACACACAGTTTGTACCTTTTTGTCTACTGTACTTGGGGGCACTGAACTGGCATCTTAGACCAAAGAAGATTTCACTTTCGTTGGAGTCAGCGATTATTTAGCAGGAGGAGGGGTTAAAGAGGGGCGTGTGGATGCGCCACCATGAAAAATGAAAATGATATGACCATGTAAGGACAGCTACTGGCAACTGCGAGCGAACGACAATGGAATGGTGGCAACAATAAATTAAGGTCCTATTTTTGTAGCTAACTTGAATTACATACCCGCGTTCCACGCCAGCAACTAGTTAACTAGTTAACAAGTTAGACCTAAGATAGAAGACGCCGCCGTCCAAGTGCCCAACTGTCCAAGTGCACAAGTGTCCAAGTCAAGCAGCGGAAGAGCAGAGGAGGCGACACACTTGGCTCGACCAACTTGCAACTGTGCACTGTGAAAAATCCCCGAGTAAGAGCAGTTGGTATTCAGTTTACTTTACATTGTAAAGCATGGTAGATCAGTAATTTGGGGTTTCGTATACTTTAATATAAATACTAAATATTACCATCCTATGCCGATTCCTTAATAAAAGTCTATTAATTTGTTGATTTTTGATAACAATAAAGTCCGATTGCGGAGTGCAAATACATTAAACGCTCAAATGCCAAAAATATGTTTTTCTAGATGTGAGTATACACAATATTATAGAGCTTAAATTTAAATTTTAGCACATGTCTTAAAATAAAACAGAATATGGTGACTAATACGAGTAGCCTGTTAAAAATTCTCTTTATAAATATGCCTTACAGTCTTTTACTTCGTTACATATTGATTTCTTCGAGTGTAGCTCCAACATGAAAATTAATAATGCAAATAAATTGTTAACTTTAAACGCGCAAATTCCAGTCTGCGCAGATCCCGTGTGTGCAGGAGTGTATGTGTGTGTTGGTGGGTTGTATTGGAAGGGGGGAAGGGGGGTGTCTGCGGCCACTTGAGGTCAGTTCGATCACGATTGCGTCGGCAGAGGCAGAGGCAGCGACTGCGACTGCGACTGGTGGAGCAGAGGCCCCAAGATCACGACGAGCCTCCTTCGAAGTTTTCGGTCTCTGCCTCTTCCTCTTCGCACTGTCAAGTGGCGTGTGTGTGTGAGTTACTGGCTACACCTGAAGAAAATGCTACCAGCAACATACGGCTCACATGTTGGTATAAGATTTTAAAACATTTTCTAGTTTCTATTAAATTGTTTTGTCTGACAAAGAAAAGAAAAAAAAAGGCAATCATGGTCGTTTAGAGTTTTATATAGATTTTTCTCCGTGATCCTAATTAATTTCTTGCCTAGGACAGCCCACTTTTACACCCGAGGAGCGTGGACTGGACACTGATGTTTGGAATCCAAGCTGGAGCGCCTGATTACATGCCCGGCACATTTTAATTGATGATCCAAACGCAATGTCTGAGTTTATAGCCTTGTTTGGTATTTTTCGCTTTCCTTCATTTGCCATTTTTTTGCACACTTTTTTCCTGCTTGTCTTTATGATTATTGCTTTGACTTGTTATTCGTGCTTTTTTTCTTTGCCCCACAATGAAAGCTGGTTTTCAAGTGCTCCTTCAATTTCGAAATTCCCCGAAATTCGTATAATTTCTTAGAAATCTTTGTACGAGATAACTGGAGCGATCATTGGTGACTCATAGAGATACATTATACTTTTATTCATGAGGATGGCTTAATAAATTATTATTTAAATTCTAAACCAAAGTTTAATTCATCTTAAAATAAAACTTTTTAAGGTAAACAGTTATTTTTCGTGAAAGGTGATAACATTTTCTAGTTATTATGCTCTTGATAACAGCTGAAAGTTGAAGGGCTTCTATACGAACTATGCATATTACAATTCTTATGACTAAAGTTTTCTCTCACAATCCCTTTAAGTTCAAAACATTTGCTCAGTGTTGTTTATTTTTCGATTTCAAATGCGAATGACACATTTATTTCGCCACATGATTTCGCTTTATTGGGGATCAGTACATACATTTGTACGTATATTTTACACAGTTCCAACTTGTGTTTTGGTGCGTCTATTTTCAATCTCCATCCCCACGCCACTTGGCTCCCCTTCGTATCCCCCTCTTTTACCGCTCTGCGTCACAATCACACGAAGTCGCGCCCCCCATTGGCGTCTATGTGTGGGGCTCCGACTTACATACATATAGCCACAGATATATATGCATATTATGCATATATGTAGCGGTAACCGCAGGCACACGTATCACAATTTCAAGAGACGCTAATAGAAGGCGATTTGTACAGATCTGCTGTTGCCAACGTCAAGTGGGCTGCGCTCAATCAGAAATCAAAAATAAATAATATTTTCCACTAGCAAGCGCCGCAAATAAACAACAAATAACAGATGGATGCACTGCAGCGTGTGCCGATGATCGAAAGAAAGTTCCATTTTGATTGACGGCTGCACAACAACAGAGTATGCGAATCAATTGAAATTGAATTCAAATTGCAGGTGTTGTGACGGAAACGGAAATACGCATCTAACGGCTTTCGCGTAGAAGGCCAAAATGCAGCCCTGTGTTTAGATGCCCTAACTATGTATTTCAAAAAGTGAATACCAAGAAATGGGTCACAGAAAAACTGATTGCAAAAATTCGTTGATACTATTATTTAATCAAGACAGACACTATTAAGCGAAATATACATATGTTCATATATAGTGCTGTCCAAGTTTCCAAATGATAAGGAAGGGTACACCAAAATAGACTTTGCATCTCAAGCTATACTGAACTCAACAGAAGTCATTCACAATATATGTATGTATGTATGTACATATGTAGATTGGCACGCACGGAACTGCTCTCAACTGGATTCTGACGTCACAATTGAACTGCAATATTTAGCAAAGTCCAATTTCGCAAACGCATCCTGACTATTCTCGTACAGATAGATGTACTAGCTGTTCGAGCAATCGACAGTCCAGAGTCGTGTGCACTGGGTATGGCATTTCTATACGTAATCATCTTCTGATCGAATCCCCGATTGAACGGACAAATCTCCCAATTAATGGGGTAAACTGCGCAACAAATGAGTTCAATTGTCGGGTTAGCTGATTCGGAGGATGGGCGTGTGGCCATTGAAGCCTGACATTTGCATTAATCTTAATTGATTAATAACGATTCAAGATCAAAGCCATTGTGAGAAATATCCGTAACAACATGAGTGCAACAAATGCAAATTGAAGCACACTACATAGAGTTGAAGGTTACACATGTACAAATTCTCATGTATAATATATATAAATTCTAAAAGCAATGGTTTTTCCGTAAGCGGAAAACAAAACAATTTATTTTTTCGAGGGATCTTTTATAGTCAAGTTGCTTGACTACAAGCATCATATCTTTTGCTATGGAATCTCTGTGGCAAAACTGTTAATATCAATTAAGAACTAAACTAAATGAGTCTACACTTTAGAAGTTTCAATGGTTGGCAGTTTGGTTAACCTTTTCCTTGTCGTCACTATCGTTCTCGTTATCATCGGTCTCCTGATCCTTATCCGTATCGGTGTTGTTATCTCTATTATCCTGCTCTTGCTGCAGAGCCTTTTGGGCCGCGCGATCTTGCTGAGATTTTTCCCAGGCCAGCTCAAAGGGATACTCCAAGGGTTTCAGTTCATCGGGGCATTCCTCCTGGTTCGGAGCAGTGGCTTGGCTAATGGAAGCGCCACGCGTGTGGATCTGCTCCAGCTGAGCGGCAGTGTGCACCTCTGAGTTCAGACCCGTAATAAACTCGAACAGCTGCTCCTTGGTGTATATGTTGGGTAGGCCGCGTCGTTCGAAGAAGTTAACAATGTTGCCGCAATCCCTCATCAGGAACTCCAGGGCACTGGGATGCTTCGGTTCGACACTCTGGGCCACATCAATAAACCAGCACTTACCCTCGTACCAGAGTATGTTATATTCGCTCATATCGGCATGCACCAGCTTGGCCTCATTGTACAACTTGTGCATCGCGGCCACAATCTCTTCGTAGGCGCAGCTTAGCTCCGCGTCGCTCAGGCGGGCATCCTTTAGCTTAGGCGCAGCGTTGTGATTGTCACCGATGAACCGCATTACCAGCACGTGCTTCTTTAGCACAACCACATCTGGTACGTTTAGACCGATGGCTTGCATCCTCATCAGATTATGCATCTCCTTCTCTGCCCACATGTTGATGATCACCCGGTGGTTTTGCTTGCTAAAGCGATCCTTAAAACGGTAGTCATCCTTGATGTACCTATCGCGCTGCTTGAACTCGTTTAGGGTGGTTTTGAAGATTTTGATGGCACACTCCCTGGGCAAAAGCTCCGGCGGAACTAGCACACCACTCTGGTGACCATGCTCGTTGCTGCCTGTGTAATTTGCATCGGAGTTGCCGTGCAAGATGACCGCCTCCTTGCCTGTGGATATGATGCCGTTGATCTGCTCCAGTATTTGGTTGTTGATCAGCTTGTACAGCAGCAAACGAGTGCCCGCATCCAATCCCATTTCTGCGGTGGCGACTTTTTCATGCTTGTCCGAGCGACCTCGTCGAGAATGGGCTCTTAGTTGATTGAACACCTGAAAGTTACGTTTAAGTCTTGGTATCTCTTAAAACTGGTCACTTCTAACCTTGTTGGAGAGCTTCATATCAAAACCGGCAGCATCGCCGGTGGGAAACTCTGGCGGAAAGGACATCACCCGCTGAGCATTACGCACAGCGCACAGCTGCGGATCGTGCTTTGTTATCATCTCGCCCTCCTTGTTAACTTTAAAGCCGCATCGTGGTATAGAGTCCAGCTGCCGTTCGTTAGCCTCGAACCGATCCCAGTCGTGCTTCAGTTGCTCCAATTCATCATCCTCGTAGTCATCTTCGGCAGTGTCGTGCAAAAACTCGGCATCGCCATCGCGTAGGAACTTATTGAGGGTAACAGTGACCTTGGACTGCTTGTTCTGCTGCCGTTCGATACGACGCAATTCCTCATTGTACTCGTGGTCGAACTGGGACTGCAATAGCTGGGCTATAACTGCATCACTGTCTTCCGGCAGCTGAATATCTTCCGGAAGGTGTCCTTCGTCGTTGAGAAGCGCAGAGTAATCCTCCCATTCCTCCGCATCGCTTTGGCTTCTCAGCGAACTTGGAACTGGCGGCGATGAGGCCTCCGCCACCCAAACGGGTGCTATTTGCTCGTTCGGGGTTTTCAGTTTCTCCGTGTGGCGCTGCAGCTCCTTGTCGTGCAACTTGTGGGCATATTGCTCCGACATAATATCCGCCAGATTCACCTGCTGCACTGTCTCGCTGCTCTTAACCCATGGTGACGACATTCTGCACAATTGAAAGAGAGTGAATATGCATGGAAATTTGGTGCTGTGATTCGACAAACCTATTGGCACTTGGGTTGACGAGATCGACTTCTATATCGGTGGTAATTGTGGCAGTTTCCAAAGCCTCTGTCCAAATCCTGACCAGCAGCGGATTGCAGGTGGACTTCGATGTGTCCGCGGTAGAGGACAAGTGAAATTTGTGGCACTGTAGATGCCCAATTTAACGGGAAGGCAATTGCACCCTTGTTGCAATATTAATTATATTCTATTTCACCAAACAATGCTTTTTCCAATTGTTGTGAAATGATCAGCCTATGAAAATATCGAACTATCGCAGAACGATAGAGTCCGATAGTCTTCGATTTAAATTCTCAAAATATAGAAAGCTTTGTTCACCTTTAATTAAATATATAATTGTACTATAATTTGCTTAGTTAAAAAACGTGATATTTGACAAATTTACGAAAAAGGCAGCAAAAAGTATCGTTAGCACGAGCGTTGCCACACCGCCAGTCCTAGGGCGACGTTGCCAACCACTGTTTCGATGCCTGTAATCGATACTTTTTGTTGTAGTTGTACATTTTTCGCCAAAAATAATAATAAAAGTGAAAAATTTTTTTTGTTAATATACGTTTATTTGTTGTACAAAGGAGAAAATGTTATTAAACTGATTGGCCGCCCCAGCATTTTCGTGACCCCCGCTCCAAAAACAACAAAATAGAACGGCCGCCAGCAACAACAAGGTGCAGTAAATATTCAGTGCGCTGGTAAGAAAGATGGAAACAAAACGAGAGACCGAAAAAGCAATCAAAATAGAATTCCGAATTTAGAATATGACAGACTGAAAAAAATTTTCAATTCTAACGCATTGCCGCTGCTGCTGCCTACCTCCTCTTCTTCTTCTTCTTCTTCTCCTCCTCATTCTTCCTCTTCTTCGCCAGCCAGCCGCTGTGGGGGGACATTGGGGGTCAAATGCAGAAGATCGGGGCTGAAGATTTCGTGAATTTGTGATTTCCGAATTCGTTCCTGCTAATTTGCGACTGCCAAACTCAAAGAACACACACCAATCCACACGCACACACACACATCTGCCTTGCATATGAGCATTCGCTTGTGACCGCCTGTAATTATGATTTTTATTACTCCTGCAGCGCCTATCGCCTTCTTTAACCGCCAATTGCTCCTGCTCCTGCCCACTAACCAAGTCAAAAAGAAGCGATAACTCCAAGCGCCAGCGGAAGTGAAATGATAAAGTCCACCACGAATCCACAGGAACAGCGTCTGCCACGCCCCGAGGATCAGTCGCCAGCGCCGCCGCCGCCCCCCTCCTCAGCCACCTCCACCGCCGCCCCAGCCACGCCCACGCACCAAGTGGCCTCCGTGATAGCCAACATGGACACCCTGAAGACCGCCTTTCTGCCCAATCTCAGCATGGACCCCAATGTGCACGTGTCGCCGCACTATTGTCCCATGTGCCACCAGCAGTTCGAGCGGCCACAGCACGTAGCGGATCACATGCAGCTGTGCCACGGGATCACGCTGAACGCCCAAGGTGCCATCGCCACGCTGGACGGTGGCCATCCGCAGGCACAGCAGCATCCCAAGCTCAGCCACCCCTGCTTCAATTGTGATGAAAAGTTTAGCAACGCCGTCGATCTGGACGAACACCATCGACTGGCCCATCAGACGTCCGCCTTCCTGGCCCGCTGCCTTATATGCAGCATCTATGGCATCCACTCGGCCACTCAGCAGCCCAACGAGTACAAATGCACGCAGTGCGGCTCCATTTGCACCACCGCCATGCTGGCCGCCGGACAGCAGGGCTTCATGGAACAGCAGGAGGCGGCGGTGACGCCCGACGACCAGCTGCCGACGATGGCGCCCCGTGATATGAGACTGACGCCCGAGGAGCAGCACCACCAGCAGCAACTGCAGGCGGAGCACCACCATCAGCAACAGCACCAACAACAGCAGCAGCAGCAGGAACTGCTGGAGCAGCAGCAGCGTGAAATGCAGGAGCAGGCGCAACAACAGCAGGTGCACCATCACCAGCAGGATCAGGATCTCGCCGGCGACCAGGTGGCGCTAAAGGTGCCACCGCTCACCGTCAAGCTAAACAAGAACGCCAACGGTGGCGCCATTGTGGCCCATCCGCAGGTCATTATCAAGGAGGAGCCACTCAGCCTGAGCGATAGTGGTGATGTGGTCAACTCTGTGCCCGTCTATGCCATACAAGCCAATCCCGGTGTACCCGCTCCGGCCAGTTCGGGTGTGCTAGTCGGCACGCAAACGGTGCCCGCCGATTTGGCGCACAAGATCCGGCACAAATGCCCGGATTGTCCAAAGACCTTCAAGACGCCCGGCACGCTGGCCATGCACCGCAAGATACACACAGGCGAAGCAGAGTAAATCCATTTTATATGCATCTTATTAACTGGGTAGTCCGGCAATGATAGCTATTGACAGCCACTTTTAACGCTATAGTCGTGTAACTGACATTTGATGATTTTATAGATATTTTAATGAACGTAGCGTCAACTTACTTAAAGCGAATCTTGCATAACTAACGATAGAAGTGATGGGATATTGCCGTGCAAAGAACATACACAATATTGGAAGTGTATGCCCCAGCTTAAACTCAACAAGATTAAGTGTCTTTGCATCTAGGGAAACATTCAGTTACATTGTGTTCAGATAAGAGTGGTTCCTAGCTCATTGCCGGAGTACTCGTTATTCATTCCAAGGCATTGCCCGCTCCAGCTCAAAGGGAAACACATTCTGTTTGTGGGACTCCCTCTGCTTCTGGTGCGGCGTGATCGCCGAGCTAACCCCAATAATTCTACCAATTGTATATATATATTATTTTTGATTTCCTTCGGGCCAGCTGGGCGCATGGGCGCGCCCTCGAAGCTTTGGGACGAGGCCCATGCGTTCGTGTGTCGTTTGTTTTGCAACTTATTTTTAAATCGAGTGTTACTAATAATATAATTTAAATTTCTTTCTTTTCTCCCGCGCCCACTCTCTCTCTCTCTCTCTCTCTCCGTATCTTTCTCTTCTCCGTTTCTGCGCGTTATTTTGTGAATATGAATATGAATAATTCTTAACTCTCGAATCTCCACTCTCCGAACCGCAACTCCGACAGCGCCACGCCCAAAGAACGCCCCTACACGTGCTCCTACTGCGGCAAGTCCTTCACTCAATCGAATACACTAAAACAGCACACTCGCATACATACAGGTGAGAAACCATTTAGATGTGGCTATTGTGGCAGGGCGTTCACTGTTAAGGATTACCTGAACAAACATTTAACGACTCACACGGGTGAGAAGCAATATTTTTCAAATCAATTCAGTCAGTCAATCAGCTCTCAATCAACTCAACCAATCAATCGACTTCTCAACCAATCAATCAATCGATCAGTAAATTGTCACCTCAGCGTGATGAGAAAAAAAAAGCAATACTCAAAAAAGAGAAACCTCTGTATGCAAGTCCATTCCCATTTGCCATACACAAAACTCGCTCAATCTCTATCAATCAATCAATCAGTACCAATTTCAATATCTCACCTCTGCCAGTCCCCCTGCCGAAGCTCAATCATCAGACTCGAGCCGCCGCAGCGCCTGCGCAGAAAAGCACGTCGAATAAGGCGGCAAAAATTGCCAAACCCAATGGTCAAGATTAGGATCTGGCTAGGATGTCACTTGCTTAAGTATATTCTCATAAAATTAGAGTCTAAATAATCGAAAACCCTGAATATACATATAGTGAGAAATTGAGATGCTTAACGTGAAATCAATATGCCATTTAATAATTAATATAACGTTTCGATTACGTGTGTTTCTATAATAAGATTTTCATCTTGATTGCTTCGAAAAAGTTTAATTTAGATTATTATCAACCGTCTAGTTTGTGACTCTGGTTAAGCAACTATTCGATTTCCAGCAAGTGACAATCGGGGACCTTGAATTTTTGCCATCTTCGATTAGCGACAAATAACGAATCGTATGAGTCACAGTTTACATACCCTCACAGAACGAGAAAATCAAAACCACAACTATCTTTGAGCAAGCTTTCTGTGAGGGTAGCAAAGCAAAATGATAATCCAAATCCGTATCGCCCGCCGCCTCATCTCATTACGTAATAATATGTCTCGATGCATTTTAACAACACCAACCAAATATATATACACATTTAATTTATAATCTATATATAGTTTGATTACGTGCAAAACCCTATTTGATATGCAATACATATCTACTCTACCCACCACACATCCACCACTCAGTCAATCAATCAATCAATCAAACAATCAAACCTTTGGTACTGCACGCACCAAGCAAACTGGCTAAGAGTGCTAGCAACATGTGCTAACCGAGTATCCCAATTTTCTCCGTTTCGCCAAACGTGGCTGTTTTGCAGGAGAGAAGCCGTTTCACTGCGGGTACTGCGAGAAGTCCTTCAGCGTGAAGGACTATCTGACCAAGCACATACGGACGCACACCGGCGAGAAGCCGTACACCTGTCCGTACTGTGACAAGCGCTTCACGCAGCGCAGCGCCCTCACTGTGCACACGACCAAGCTGCATCCGCTCTAGGGAAGGCCGGGCGGTGGCCGCCAGATACCCGTTCCTACCCCAGCCGCTCCTCCTCCTCCTTCTCCTGGTGCGCCGCCGCCGCCGCCGTTGTCCGCCGACTCGGATACGGATCCCAAGAAGCCAACTGCAGCGGCTGCGGCATCGGCTTAGGACGCTAGGAGCTGCAGCGGAAATGAGCGGGATGAGCAACCCAAAATGAAAGACCATTTCAAAGACGAGACACACTCACACGTACACGGGTGTTAAATGCAGCGGATGCAACGCAACCAACGACTGGCAAATCTCTTCACAGTGCTGCTAGATTAAATTACTAAATTAGATACTTTCATTTCGGTTAACACAGATGCAGAAACACAATTGTACTAAATTAGCATACAGTTCGTAGAATGTTTAAGTTATTGCAATCGATTTTTGATTCTTATTATTATTATTTGGTTATGTAGATGTTTTGCAATTTTATTTTTATACACCTATGTATATCGTATATAATATTTTGTTATTCTATGAGATTTTATATGGTGACTCCATAGCGCACACTCACTTACGCGCGGCGCTATACCCGTACACCCAAAACAACACACTACACACCGTACACACATCTATTATTTATAAAGAGAGAGAAAATATTTTTACTCATATACTTTGTGGCAATATTATTTTTACTACTTCCTGAAATTGTTTGTAAATGTTACTGAAAGCAGCAAAACAAAGAAAGGTAAACTCATGTCTACGCGCAAAACTTAAATTATTTTTATAAATTATACATCTATTTTATTCGAACTCAAAACAACACAAAATTATTTATTCTACATAAAAAAACGTTTTCAAAATTTTAACTCGTAGTGGAAATGGCGATGGACCAATACGAAGTTTAGTCATTTTCCTATTTTTTGCACTCGAGCAGGATCTCGTTTGTTTTGGCTTTAAAAATTTATTTACTTTTAATTAACTAAATGATCTAATCATTTTAGCTTGTTTTTATTGATGAATGTTAACCATTGTTTATTTTTTAAATTATTTAAGTTGAAAGCGCTGCTTTTGTTTGTTAAACTAAACTAAACTAAACAGTGAGATTGTATAAAGCGATAAAAAAAAACGAAAAACATAACTAAGAAATTAATTTTACAAAATTTGCATTTTTTAACGCAAGACAAAAAGTATTTAAGGCAAATCGAAATGAGAAATCTACGCTAAACGCAACACAGCTTTATGCGCCAAACTAGAAGATTAAACAAATTTAACATAATGATCTACATAATTGATACTTTTGATAACAAGAAAGCTTAAAGTTGTTTTTGTAATATATATAAATATGAATTCATCATTTTTACAACTACTTAAATGCGTTTTTTAAACCAGCAAATGATTACTTGCAGGAGTTGTACGTACTAAACCAACTAAAACTTAAACTAAAACTGTAGCAAAACCAAAACCATGTACATTTTTATAACATAGTGTTATATAATTATAAAGTATGCAAATATATAAACCTGTATCTATTATTAATGCATAATACACTCAAACAAAATGTCTACCTAATGGCACATAGCACAGCAACAAACGATGCGCAGCGCATGTAAAACCAAAATAAATTCTAAGTACTAAACTATTGTAATTCTTTAAGTTTTAAATAAACCGAGATGAGTTGACGATCAAAAGCAAACAGCTAAATCCAGAAAAAAGCGCCTAACTAACCGCAACACTGACAAAAAAAAACAATTAACTCAGCTGTAAGTGATTACCAATGAATGAATCATGTTGAATGCGATACGTACTAAATAGCGACTAACTATTAGTATTAGATCTTAGCCACGAATCCAAAAAAACGAAGCCAGACAACAGACACACAGAAACACGAACATAAGCAAGTGAGTAATTAGAAGATAAATTGTAAAATTTATTATTATTAAATTTATAAATAGATATTACGAATATAAATGTATGTACTTGCAATCTAAATTTACGTGACAAAACCTAGCAAATATTCGAGCAATATTTCAATTAAAAATATAAAAAAAGGAATTATATATACAAAATAAAGTCCAACCATGTAGAAAGATTATATATACAAACCGCACAGGTTCTTTTCAAATATATATCTTATTTAGGTGGATAAGTACCCCCTTATTAGGTCTGTCCCAAAAATAAAGAAAGCGTTTGATGATTTAGTCCAGTTTATTTAGGTTTTGTTTTCCATTTTAATTACAATGAACGAATATTATGAACACTATCACACTTTCAAAATGTTTTCGGTTTCTTTTCCAATCGTTTTTTTTTTTGTTTTGTAGTTTTCTTTGCGCTGAGCCACTAATTTAGTTTTTCTCTCGTTTTTGTTTTATTGTAATGCTGATTACACTCATATATATGTATATATATTTATATATAATATAAGTTAGTTATATGTTTATGTATATGCCATAAATATTTTTTTTATACACACACTTTTGATCAAACGCAACCAAAAGTTGGTTTTTTTTACTTTTTTTTTTATAATTAATTATCATTTTGGGTTTTGCCATCATTTTGTTTTAAATGCTCAATTTGTTGCATGCATGCTGTAAGTTTACCTAATTTAACCATTTGCCATGTTTTATTTTCTATATATTTTTTGGTAGTGTATATAGATATACTTTTCATAACCCTTACAAATGCCCATGTAACTGTACTATATGTTTTCTATGGACTTGTTTTCCCCCTTCTTTTTTTTTTTTTATAACGAGCTCATCCAAAATTTATTGCGTACATTTGAAATGTTTTCACTTTGTGTTTTTCAATACGATCTAACACGATCTTTACTTCGAGGATATCGAATTCAAGATGCTCTGGATTTGGGATCTACAAATTTCGGAGGAAATCAGCTGGTAGTGACTAATACTTGCGACACAGTTTGTTGGGCTTGTTTAAAAAAAAAATGTATGCACTTTAGCCTCTATTAAGCATTTTCCTATGATTTTCACTCTCGTTCGGGAACTGTGTGTGTTTTGAAAATGTAACAATTTGCTCTTTCGTCCTCGTACATTGTGTATTTACAGAAAGTCTAGCCCGTTCGGATTTTGGATGGGAATGAGTGGAAATTACAAGTACATAATATATAATACAAATACACTTTAGTTGGTAAGATTAGCAAGACGTAAGACGTACGATAGTTATGGGGGAATCGCTAGTTTTAATGCCTATAAGCTCAAATTTACAACTGATTATTCGCTGATTGAAAACGATCTCAAGATCTCTAGTGGATAGTGTGGGGTTGACTTGAAAGCAAATGGCTGGAGGAACCGAGTGTTAGTAACTGTCGAGGAACTTAGAGGTAAACAAAAACGCGTGTTCTAGGATTGGGTGTTTTTTTTCTTAGTGTATGTGGCCTTGTTTTTACAGTTCTATCGTTTTACCTACACAGGTGGGCTCTGTTTTACCGCTCTACCGCTTGAACAACTTTGATCTATCAGTGATCCTATCATCGAAATCGATCGAACTCAAGACTGAGAGAAATCAACGTAAATGAAAGTAAAATCGTCTAAAAATTTATCAAAACATTATAAAACTTGACTGCTTTCAAGGTTCTTTACTTTACGTTTCATTGAAAAATAAAGTAATGTTTGTTATTGTTTGTGTTTTGTGTGTTTTGCATCTCTTCTATCATTTTCCTGTTGGTTTTTCTTTCTTTGCGAAATTAAAGTAATTCTTTTATTGTTTGTGTTGTTGCGCTATAATAACTATTTCTCACATATTATCTACACATACCAACAAGTATCATACCGTTTAATACTTATATACAATTCTCAAATATCCGCATAAACCTGCGATGTGATCTCCTTGGCAAGGACTCCTTACTTCGAGTGCGAGACAACGGAGTGGGAGACCATTGAGTGGGAGAGCATTGAGTGAGATACGCCGGAAATTTCCGCATAGGTGTCCGTGGGTCCTTCGGCACTGCAAACCGAATCCTCGGGCGTCCTGGAAGGTTCCGCCTCGGTGATCTCGATGTCCTGATGATGCTTGTTGCTGCGGTGTTTGGCACTTAGAGCCTGCGAATTGGAGATATCTTAGTGGGGCACTTTGGCAACTCAGGGATATATGTGGTTTCTCATAGTTTCGTGTGCAATCTGTTTTCGATAAGACTTATGAAGTGCTATCTATGGGACGGACACATGCACACACGCAGACACACAAGCTGGGGGTTTTTGGGGTTTATTAGGGGACTTGGGTCTAAGTTTATAGACAAGTTTAGACAAACGTGCGAGAATTTCTTTGGATTCAGTCTTTTGGTTTTGGTTTTGGGTTTAGTTAACATTCACAACACAGATATTTTAGCGGGTTAGGTTTTCATAGGTTTATGCTAGAAGCGACCGACAATTCTTACCTTATCCTTGCTGCCCTTTTTCTACATTGAACATTGGTGGTTATTGTTTTGTTTGGTTTGGTTGTGGTGGGATTCGAATATATTGTACATAGTCATGACAAGAACAATGATATTTATAGATGTATTAATATAAGTGGCAAACAGTACTGCAAGTTCACATTGGTGGATCAAGAGAAGTAGAGATTCAAAGACGGATAGAGAGACTGGGGAGAGAAAGATCTAGGGAGCTTGGGATAGGCAGCATAAGGTTTGGTTTCGGTTTTTGAAGAGTAACAGCAATATCGATCTGAGTCCTACAGCCCCCACGATCCCCCATTTTGGCCACGTCAATGTCATGAGCACAGTGAGCACTATGGCTGGTGGACTACGCTGGCGTCGTGGTGACCCCGACTCACCTGCAGGGAGAAGCGACGGTGACCCGCCTTGCGTCCGCCACGTCGCTTACTGATGTGCGGATTGTCCTGCCTCAGAGTCTTGTTCTTCATTATCTCCAGTTGGGTGTACAGTCTAAAATCGAAGATGTATATTTAAAGACGGTTGCAGCTATGCAGAGACTCGATTAAGATATATAGATATCCTTCGTACCTTTTGAGTTCGGCGCGTATGTCCTCGGGGCTCATTTCGGATATGGTCAGCTCCCCGATGTCCGGATCGCCCAGACAGAGCCCGGCATATCCTCCGCCCAGCCGCTGGCCGGCATCGTGTGACGTACCCTTGAAAGCATCCACAGGTAAACGTATTGATAGATCATACGCTAGCGAACGAACCTGCAAGCTATGAAGATGCAACAAACACCGCAAACCACACTCAGGAAGTCAAACGGAAAATGAAGAACGGAACGGAACGGAAACGGAAATGGAAACGGAACTCAAAGGTAAGAGAGAGCCAAAACCGAATAGAAAAGATCTGTGCTGTGGAGTTATGTATAGTATGTGATATGTATGTTTCATAGTTTGTATATGGGTGGTCGGTGATTATTGGGCGTGACTGTTTCTTGGGGTGTGCTGGAAATGAATGAAAAGAAACAAATCAAATTAAAAATGAAACTGATAAGGTAAATTAGATGGACGATAGCTATAAGAAGACTACTTAGGCACAGAATTTCAGTTAAAGATTATTTTGTTGAGACACAAAAAGACAGAGAAAGTTACAGTGAGGAAGAGTCTTGGATACACTAGTTTGGAATATTTCTGGTATGCATATTGGAAATTTTGATAGGAAACCGATTTTTGTCATTTGTTTGTAGTTAGATGTTGTGTTATTTGGTAAAGTCATGCAAAAATCAACGCTAATCATGCAAATTAAATGGCGTGCTTATTGAGTTTAAGTTTATGTGCAATACATTCAGGCAGAAATAATAAGAGCTAATTATAGTCGAACATTCTCAGTTTAAACGAGACACACTTGCAGCAACTTCATAGCTTGACTAAAGTTTCAATTCAATGTTAGCTTAATACTAAAGTTATGTTAATTATTTTTTTTTTAAACCAGAACAAGAACTAAAAATATAACCATAACCAAATGAAATATTCAACTGTTTCGGCAAAAGCAACCAAGCTTTCGAGTGGGTTTCCCCATTTTTATACTTTTTGTGTTGGCTAAGTTATTAACAAAAATCGTTTCCTCAACCAATGTCAATACCAAATACGGATATCGATGACTATAATGACGACCACGCCCGCAACAGACGACACAAAATGAACGGGTGTGAATACTCTAAACATATGTATTATATTCATTTGATGCCCGACTAGGACACAACAGTTCCTAATTACATCTTATATCTTATAACTCGGTGTGTGGAACACAAAAGCGTACTCAAACCAAGGAAACCAAGGCAAAATAAGTAAATCAAATCGCTGCGAACTGAAATAGGTTACCTGCTTGTGCTGATACCACAACTTTGGCACAAATATCAGACCCAAGGCGAAACTATTCGTCAGCTGGGAGCGGATGAACAGGGCCAGCAGGATGGCACTGGGACTCATTTCCGGCAGGTAGACAAAGCGCAGAAAGTAGAAGCTCGACGAGACTAGGAACTCCAGCGTCAGGGCGGTCACCAGGAATTGTCGTTCCTTAAACGGGACGTAAAGAAATGACCGGTTAATTCACTTCGACTTTATTGGCCGGCATACGTTTGCTACAAATCTCTTAAAAAATTCATCTAGCAACCGATTGGACTGTACATCTTACCCGGAACTGCGTGTTGGCATTCCGACTGGCGATGGCCAGGTGGAGGCCAAAGCACAGGATGAGCATCTCGCTGGTCTGCGTGACCAGCTCCCACTTGAGCGGATGGCAGGTGTTCGTGTCCGCCTCCCTGAGGCTCTCCAGCTGCGCACTTTCGAGGAGGTCCAGCGACGAGGCAGTGAACGCGGCCATGTAGCAGATGACGGCGAAGACCATGGTGCCCAGATACTTGAGCAGGTCCACGTCCCGCAGCACCCAGCGATGCGCCTTGCGGGTGCGGAAGTCCACTAGGTGACGGTACAACTTCAGGATGATGGCACCGTAGCAGGTGATGAAGCCCAGCTCCCGGAGCCAGGGCTCCAGAAGGCAGCGCTCGGTGGATGCGGGAAAGAAATGGACGGCAACCTTGATGGGGAATATGTTGGTAAACACTAAAGTGGAGGTGGTCATCACTTGAAGTACTCACAGATGCATAAAGTAAAACAATGCCCAGCAGTATCGTCTCCAGCACAGTCCACATGCCAGACGCAATGGCCTGAAAATGATGAAATAATTGCTAAAAGTTCCCAAGCCAGAGGATAGTATGCAAATTATATACCTTGCACTTTCTCTGCCGGAAGACAATCACGCCGAGGACGATGCAGCACAGGATGCAGGCGCCCAGGACGATGGCCACCAGGAGGCGCAGGCAGGCGTCCACGTTGAGCACCTCCTCCTCCTGGAAGGTCAAACAGACGCCGTTGCTATCGCAATTGGTGCATCCGCCGGGACACGGAATGCACGAGTAGTTGTCGTAGCCCTCGGACAGCTCCACCCGATCGCCACGGAATCCCTGCAGCGTGGAATTGGGCAGATAGTAGGATTCCCGGCAGAGACAGGTGTACACATCACGCGTGGCGGCGGGTTTGTTTTCGGTGAGCAGGCAGAAGGTCGTATTCCGATCGCAACTGAAGAGATAACGTATTATATACTTTGCAGAACGAATGTCACGAATTAGCGGATAAAGTTTGGCAATAACTCACCCGTGGCGGCGACCGAAAACTTCCTCCAGGCCATCGTTGCACACATCCTCATCGGCGGCAATGAAAGCAGCCGCCACAACTCTGAAAGCATTTACCATAAATTACAAGTTGTGCCATCCAGCTGCACATCGATGCGACTCACTTGATCCTGTGCTCGCTGAAGGATATGCGAAATGGCCAAAGCCAGCGACGCGTCAACAGGTTGCAGTCGCGGAATGGAGCGCCCCACTCCTGGGTGCCGTCCGTGCTGTTCCAGGCCGCACTGTAGTCGAGAAAAACAATTCATTTATGGGCAACTTTCCAAGATTATGCGGCTTATGGTCTATTCAAACTAAGCGATGCACATATTTTAGGCAAGCTTCGTTCCAAATTGAATTAAATTGGGATTATCTTTTAGACTAATTAGTGATTGCATTAAAAGCTATGAGCTTGGGATAATTGAATTGAATTAAAGCGTTGCAAATAAACGTACATATATTGGAAAAATAGTGTAGCATACTATTTGGGGCACAACCAGCCTTTCAAAACAACTTACCCCAACTCGCGCCAGTAGGAACCCAAGTACGCCTTATTGTGCACCTGATCCGGTGGTATCTGCAATAAGTTAAACCGATTAGTCCGTGGCCCCATTATCCCTGATTAGCGGGTGCATACCGTAACGTTATCCCTGAATTTAACGACCACCGTGTGAATGCTGGGCGCGGCAATGGCGAAGGCCAAGAGATTGTCGTCCTCGTTGAGGGCGTAGCTGGCGATTCCATTGGCCCGGCGACTCACCTCCGCACGTGTCGCCTCATCGATGGTAATCGGTGTGTTGGCATTTGGGAATTTGCCCGATAAAAATTCAATAAACTGGCGTGCGGCATCCTCGGCGATGTCGGTGTAGTCGTAAAACTGCAAAATGCATAAGAGCGGATTAAATGCGGAGTGTCATAAATATTAATTTCAATGTATATAAAATGGTAAATAAATATCATTTAAAATCATTTAAAATCATTGTGTAATCGAGTTTGATTTAAATATCGTTTGAACGTTCTCTACAGAAAAAAAGTACCACAAAGTTATAATTTCATATAAATTTTCACTCTACCAAGCAAAAATTTATTTCTACCACACTGTATGGCATACTGAAATGTGTAAATAAGTAATTTAAATGGAAGCTCCGCCTGCGGCAAACGAGGGATTTCTAATTGAAGATATTTTCAGGAATTCCGAAAAATTACGTATACGCATTGGCCGCCACGTGATTTAAGTGACCATGCGGCACGGACACTTCCTCCGACTTGGGACCATTAATTATTCACCTGGCGCACAGGACACGTTTCACAGCAACACCTGGCGGCAAGGGGTGCGAAAAGTTTTGTTTCGTTTCGACTGTGAAATAATAGGATTTAATGCCCTCACCGGACTGAGGGACTGCAGGAATGTTTTTAATCCAAGTTTGTGCAGCTCTTGGCCGACCTAATGTTTGTACATAATTTACACGTTACAAGAAGTTCTCGAGATCTACGCACCAAAGTGAAGGCAACGATGGGGGCCACTTTGATGACATCATTATGGCTTTGGGTAACAAAAGTAACCACAGCCAGGGCCAAGAAGGGGGAAGCGGTGTGGGGGTAAAAGGACACGTTGTCTGGGCGTGAGTCATGTAGTTGGGCTGTTACCTTTTGGCTTTTAAAACAAATATTTCCCATTAGCCGGGCTTTACGGTGATGAGCGACCACATTGCGTATACGCCACCGAAGCCCCAAATAAATTGCCAACAAGTAACATCGATATACAAATGTTTGCGGATGCTCTCCCATGTGAGTGTGTGTTTCCTTTTTTTCTGCAAACGTGGGCCAAAATTTACACATCGAGGCAAAAGCAATCAGTATAAGGTACCATGAGAAATGGCACGAGACCTACTCCCAGATAAAGCCATTATGTAGTGCTTCTAACACTCGTGTGCAGCCATAATCATAAACATTTCGTATACTCTTACATGCTAGAGAAATAGTTTAGTTAATATAGTGTAAAGGGATTAAAAGGGATCCAGGATATAAAATGTTTATAATAGCACATTAAAATGTGAAATATATTCAGCTGACGTTTCTAGTTTTACAATGTTATTTAATTCTCAACTCTCCAAAAACATAAAACTTTAAATTATCCCACAAGACTTCCTGAAAGTAAAAGAATGTCTTCATTACCGCCAAATCCGTTTGATATCCTTTGCCCAAATGCCCGCAATTACACACATACCCTCACACTCACGCCCCTCGTTTTTCAGGGTATAAATGTATGGGCAAAACACTTGTAAATAGCGGCAGCAGCCACAAAACACACACCGAGTGTGTGTGCAATAAAACATGCATACTTATGCAAACACGGCCGAAACAAATGTGCACGTGTGTGTGTGTGTATGTGAGTATTTGAGCAACTATGCCAAGAGTCTGGCTCACACACACTAACACTCACACACACACTCAGAGCACATGAGCTCTGAATCCTGGCTGCCAAATGAAATCAGTAAAGCGCGTTTTACTGGCTTTTTAATGTCCGTGCCCCCGTCTTTCCCCGCATTTCCATCTGCATTTTCCGGCATGGCATGTACATATGTACAGGATTCCTACTTATGACCATAAAAATATGGTCATGGCGTAACTGTATGCTTCCTCATTGTCATTTGCATGTTTTTCCTTTTATTTTCTATGCTCTGCGCTTAATGAATAAAATATGCCAGACAGTGTTTTCCTTTTCCGTGCTTCTTGCTCTTGCTCTTGTATTTATTTCTTTTTTCTTTGTTTTGTCTCTCGCTCTTTGGCTCAACGGCTGTTGACACTCTGCAAATCCCGGTCGATTACTGACAGGCTTCACTGTACTCCTGCATTCATTACATTATTCAGGACGACAAGGCGAATGACAAAAGCTGATTGCTACGGAAGCATGCCTTGCAATGTGTGTGTGCAAGGATGAGAGTGTGTTTTTGTGCGACTGTTTTATTTATCGGATTAACATAAATGCTTCTGTTGAGTGGAAATGGTTTTTAAATTTATGTCCCTATAAATAATGAACGCACAATTGCCCAGCATTAGTATTAACTAAATTAGTTGACAAATTAATCGGATAATACAGATTTAAATGCATCTATGAGAATACAATTGTAGTAAGTGCTAATTGCTGGTTATTTTAATTATTCCATTAAATTGGCTGATTGTGTCCAATATGTTTTGCTCTTTAGATACTATATTAAAAGATTTGCATATTTATTATACTTAATTTAAAAAAAAAGAGAACTTAGCTGCATTACTTAGAACCTTTTAAAGTATTCTAGTTAGGCGCTCTTTAAGTGGGCAACATATTTTCGCAAATCAACAATATGCGTGCCCAGCATCACGAAGTAGAATGTATATAAAACAATTATTAATAACTTTGCAGCTTCAGCATTGTTAGCAAAACAACACGCACACGAAGCAAAAAACAAAAAAAAAAAAACACAAAAAAGGACGAAAAGAGAGGGGGCAGTGGGAAAAGGACAGGCAGACGCTTTCCAGCTGGAAGCGACACAAAAGCAGCAACTTGAGCAGCCCGCAACGGCAACAGGAGCAACAATAATCCTTGACAGCCATTCGACAAGGCGCTCGCCGTTGACCGCAGGGCACAGGAGCGAGACAGGGCGCTGGGTGCGAGGGGGACAGTCGGTGGCCAGGATAATGCCCAAGCTGGCAGCTGTCAGACGGTGTTGCTGTAGCTACTGCTGCTTTTGCTGCGCAGCACATTTATTTATTATTTTATCAGGCCACACTCGAGATTCAAATCGCTCCAAGGATGCTCCTTATTTTCATCAACCGCCCGCCCTCCGCCTCACTCCGCTCGCCTTCTAATTAGACAAAGGTCCTGTCCCGATTGCGTCAGAGGAAAGTTGGCAGGGCAATCGATTCGATTCGTGCACGTCATGTATTGGACTCTGTTTACACCGCCGACTCATTGAATATTTATACTCGATTCGCTTGGCGCACTAAAAATAGCATCCCAAGGCACTGGCAGACTGGCAGACGGTGGGAGCAAATCCTCGCCTGACAAGTCTACGGCTGCTTAAAGTCCTCGGCTGCAATTGTCATGCAAATTCAATTAAAATATTGTGATGCGCACACGTCGCGAAAATGCGCTGGTTATTCTAGTCCAATTTGTGGGAACAAAGAGAAGCACCAAAGGCTAGAAAACTTTTAGACTAGAAAAGTTGACTAATACTTTATTTATTTAACTAATTCCCAACCTGCTTTTATGGATTTAAAAAGCATAGTTTCCTTTCTCCGTACCTAAGTACCATTCCTACTGTATCTCTAACTTTTTTCCAGTGCCCCCGTGTGCGGTCTCACTCACTTCATTAGCATCTCTTAATTAACTTGTACAAGAGGCAGCTTCACCGAGTGATGAAACTAGAGGCAGAGCTGGAGGCGCCACATATGAACTGCCGCCAAGATGGGCCGCAACTCTTTCCAAAATCGCGCGGTTGCTGTGCACAGCACACCGCCCTCGAAAGTGGAAAAACTTGACTCCCACATTCACTTGCGTCAGCCATGTCGTATGCGTAATATTTCCACGACAATCAACAAGGTGGGGCGGTGGAAAGGAAAAACGAAAATGGGGGAGACACAGATTTGCGCAGAGATTTGTGTCAGCAGGAAAAAATAAAAGGCAAAAAAAAAAAAAACAGAGAATACCGAAAAGTGAAGGAGCACATTATATGGGCTGCTAACTCAGCAATTTTATTGATTATTCGCCAGTGCCGCGTTGGCAATTTCGCAAATTGTCGTTAATTGTCTCTGCCTTGGATCGATGCGCTGTGCAGGCTGCACTCGTTCTCACAAATGTCCGTCAAAAGTTGTGAAGGCAACCGGAAGGTGAAAGCCCCCTCCCCCCTGCGCCAACGCTTTCTTCAATCCTTTTGCAATCCTTTGAATTTGCGTTTGCATTTGTGTGATTGCCTCAAAAGTTGAGGGGGGTTTGGCACTAAGTTGTACGCTTGCTTATTGCTCCTCGGAATTGCTTTTGATCTAAGTAGTACTCGTGACTAAGTGCACAGCTGGAACTTTCACCCATCCTATTATGCAACAAATTATAAGGTGGCACTCTGCAGTGGCAGTTGTGAAGTTAAACAAAGTTAAGCGAACTGCAAGCGCCATCGCGGCACTCGATTGAAGAACTTAGGTGCAATGCTGAAAATATCTCTATTTACTTTCGGATAGTAGTTATTAGCTTGATGTACGTAAATGTGTAGCTTTTGCAAGTTACAAGGAAGTTATAGGTATTTTCCCAGAAGTGATTAGGTTATAAATGTGATGAAGTCATTATCTAGAGGGTGAGCTTAGTATATATATCTTTGGAAAACCTCATGATATTATCAAGCTAGCACCATTTAAAACTAATTGAACACAATATATCTTCAAGATAAGTGTATATCATGCTGATAAGTAACTTACTAATGAACTGAAACCATAAATATTACTTATGGACCACCTACCGGCTCATCTGGCAGCGTTTCGAGCACTTTTGGCTCGCACTTCTCCTCCGGCTTCTTCCCGCTGCCCGCATCCTTTGCTGCTGCTGTTGCGGCTGCTGCAGTTGCAACATCCAGTGGAGTGGCTGTCGTCGTGGCGGGCGTTGTGGGCGTGGCACTGCGCTTACGCAATCGAAAACGCTCCGCCCGACTGAGAGCGGACACGCTGCTGGCGGTGGGTGTTAGCTCGTCAAAGTCAAGGCCATTGGCATCGTGGAGCAGGTGATACTGATACTTGTGCTGGCTCTGGTACTCCTCGTGCCCCAGGGAAATGCTGCTGCTGCTAACAGTCTGTGGCAGGTGCGCCCTTTTGTAGTAGGCCAAAAGAGCATCGCGCCTGCTCTCGCGGGAAAAGGGGGCGGGGCTGGGGGAGGCGGTGGCTGCGGCAAGGCCGACTATGAAAAGCACCAGCACCGCGTAGAGGGTGTTTAATTGTGTGCTGCTGCTCGGCTCCCTGATGTTTTTACTGCGTTTAGTGCTTGTGTTGCACGTAGTGCAATTTGATGATGTTGCAGCTGCAGCTGCTGCTGCTACTGTTGCTGTTGCACTATTTGTTCGTTGGTTTTGTTGGTTTTGTTGGTTTTGTTTGTTTGTCAAGTGGTCTCGATCTCTGTGGCTGCTGCAATCGCTCTGCTGAGTGCTCTGTACTTGAGTGTTTGTTTGATTTTGGTGGCATTTCTTTTGATAGTTTCGGTAGTTGCTGCTGCATTGGCTGCTTGGCTGCATTGAACTCTGAGCGGATTCAGTTTTTGACTTTGTTGCTATGCACTGTTCCATATCACTGATGTTGTTGCTCTTTTGCTTCTTCCTATGCTTGTGGCGCCTCCAGTTGTTGCTGCTGCTGTTGTTGGCTTGGTGGTAGAAAAAGTTGCTCGTGGGCGTGGCAGCTTCGACAGGTGTAAACCGAAATTGTGGCACAGTGGCGCGCTCATCTGCAAAAATTAGAAAAGTTTTGGCTTTTGTTTAGTTGCGGCTTTGTCGGTAGATAAATGCAAAGTTTTTTGCCACATAACATGGCTTTGTTGTCAAATGTGGCATGAATAAACAAAACAAGAGAAATGGAATTATAAGAAAATAATTTTCATTCAATCCAGATGCAAATGGAAGTCAATTACGTAATCATATCTTATTAATTATTAAATACTTAAATTTTACATTTAACAGCCATTAAGAAGTAAACTCAATCAAATTGGCTGTAAACGATTGCCGAGACCGTTTCGATTACTCTCTAAATGCTTGTGGTTGAATATTTTTTCAATCATGTTCAATTAATTTCGACTGCATTCGGTAGGCAAATGGTGGTTGATCAATTAAAAAGCCCACCAGAAAACGAAATCAGAATCCGAACGCAAAATTCAAAATCCACAACGCCCACGTCAATAAAAATGTTTTGCCAATTGCCAATGGCAATTTAATTGAGAAAACAGCAAAAAATAATTGCTGATGACGTGCGCTAAATGTGCAAAACCAAAGTGCATGAAAATCGAATGGAACATGATAGACGTCGAAGTACTCTGTACTAAGCAAGAGATATATTATTGTAAATAAAAAATTTGAAATTTCATTTAAGGTGTCCTGTGACTTCACACTACACCCACAGATAAACAGGATTTGTCATAAAATAAAACAAAAGTTGGTTCGAGTGGTATTATCTACATAAAACAGAAAAACGACTATAGTTTGTGGGTGTATCTTTCGTCGCAGGGTGAAGCTGCAATTAAATCAAGTAGAATAGCTCGGTTCAGACCAACTTGTGCGCAATTTGGAGCCACTCCGGCACTCCCCCAATCCAAATCCCGCAGCCATGGAGCCATGAAGCCATGAAGCCATGAAACCCTGAAAGCAGTGCAAAAAAGAATTTGCTTGGCCAGTTACGAGCTGCCAAGGGAGTGGGCGTGGCACTTGCTGCACTCAAGTGTCGCCCAGCGGTATGCCATAATTTTCCACTTTTTTTTTTTTTGCAGCAGCAGAATTCTCATTGTTGCTGCACTTGGCAATTTGCAATTCTGATTTATGAATTTGCACAGGGAGTGGCGGGGGATATATGGCGCGGCATTAGCCCGTCAATGCGATGACAGGCCGCAAATTGGCCAAACGATTTCGACGGCTTCTAAACAGCAACAGTAGCAACAGCAGCAGCAGAGTAACAGCCATGTGCTGGAAGGCAAACAGGTGTAAAAACAATTTCCGCTAATTGAAATTAATTTCCATGGCTGCAACTGCACGGTGGTATGTGGGTCTCTATTATTTTTTTTTTTGTTTTTTGGGAGGGTCTGGGCCCAGGGATTTGCAAGGGGGGGCCTGGGGCGAAGGTGAAAGTCGGGAATAGTTGGCACATGCGCCATAAACAAGTTGTGATTACGTGATTTGGCCAGATGCCAGCAGCCAAAGGGAAAAAATAGTCTCCCATGTCCATTTAAGGTGAGATCCCCAAATTTACATTTTCTGAAGGCAACGAGCTCCCCAAAATGCTGGCTAACTTCTGCACTAGTTCATTTAATCACTTAACTTTAATAATTGCATTATGAATACATAGTTACTCAGAAATAGCTATATCTCTGGTATATAGCATATTAAGGCTGTAAACTTTGGTAGCTAATATCAAGTAGGGCGTATTTCTTGCAGTGTGCGTGGGCACTACACTCGTGTGTTGCCAAGTTTCTTTTCCCACTTTGGCCTGTTTTTGCTGCCTGTTTTCTGCCTGGCTGGTTTCACCTGGCCTCACCTTGACACTCGCTCAACTGCAGCTAATGCGGTAAGGATGCGAGAATGTATCTCTGTCTCCCAAAGCCATCCCACTGGGCGTATCTGTATCTCTATCTGTATCTCTATATGCATCTGAAACTGTATCTGTATCTGTATCTGTGTCTGTATCCGTATCCTGGCGAATGTCTCTGTGGGCCATTCGGTTTTTCAATTAACCGGATTTCGGGTGTATCTGCTGCCGTGTCGTGCGGAGGTTCCACTGTCTGTCACCTGGTGTGTTGCATGTTTGCATTTACAGCCCAATTGGCCGCCTTGTTTGCCAACTGTCTTTGGCTTTGCTTTTGGCCATGCTGCAAACTGCAACTCGAATCCAAGAATCGAGCAAAACACAAATCACTAACAAGCCACCGCCGCACTTCAGTCCCCACCAATTGGATTTGTTGAGGTTGTTGTCTCTATTTGATAACTTCGGCATGCAAATTTGATGGGCAAACAACAGATGGATATTTTGGCTTGTCCCCATCTGTTGAATATTCATATTTTCTGGCAATTATTTTATTCTTGTTTGCACAGCAATCAAAACCATATTTTGTCTCCAAACTGCCTTTGTAATTTGTGGCAAAACCATGAAAATGTTGCAGAAGATGCGACTCTTCAGAGGATTTTGCCAGATTTATTATGAACTGCATACACACTTTGCACTAGTTGGCTTAAATATTAAAGTTAATTGAGTTTGCAGAGATTTGGCATAGAAGCTTGAAAATGCTGGTGTGCAAATTGAAATTAAAAAGTTATTTTTCATTCAATAGAGTTGAGAGAATGTTGAAATAGTTTTTATACATATACTCGTATATGACCAAAATACACACTAAACAAGTTGAACGCATGAAGAAACAGCAATTCAATCATTTTGCTAGATTATGTTGTAGAACATGAATAACAATAAGATAACCATGTCTGTCAGTTTGAGTGAAGCGGCAGCCCAAATTCTTGAGGCGTGTCCCAGGACGTAATGTCCTTTGGGCCATGGCAACATAATGAGCTAAAAATAGCTAAAGATGCCCAGACGGGGAGTGAGCGAGACAAAGAGTGGGGTGCAAGGGAGACAAGAGACAAGGGTGCTTTTCATTAGACAAATGTTATTTCGCACACACGCACAGAATGAGAAACAAAGCTGGGGCGTGTGAAACAATCAAACAATGCAACAAAGCCGCACACACACACAGGCACACTCCAGCACACACAACAGGACACACAACAGGACACACACCAGCACACACACCAGCACACACACTAGCACATACAAGGACTAGCAAACAAAATGGTTAACAATTAAACAATGAGAGAGCAACAAGCAAAGCAATTGCAGAAGCAGAGAGCCACGGCATAATAATAAGAAGTGCCGCTGACAGGCTCGAGGACAAATTGTTCGTCGGTCTTCAACGCCCAACCCCCTAACCCCTCTCCCCACTCCCGCAGCATTCCATTGTAAACGTACCGCTTAGCTGAAGTCGCCCAAAAAAGCAGCCCCTACTTGGGCACACACCTAACCCAGAAAACAGCGAAAACACCGAAAAGCCAGCAAATCAGGCAACAACGCTTGAAATCGCTTCCCTTGTGCCTTTGTCGAAACATTTTCGGTTAAAAGCTTCGAGTGCCGGTCCCAAAACACTTTTCCAATTAGGCTTTTCTAGATAAATTCAGCCATTTATATACATAGATACAATATATAGATACAGTGGAGGCTTGTATGTCATGGCTCCTTGACTAAGATCTTTTCGAATTTTGAATCCCAAAAAATAGCATCATCAAGCTTTAAATACTTGTATGTGTTTTGTATTTCACGCAAGTTAGAAGACATGCAAATTCACATTACCCAGTGCAGACTGTACAATAGAAAGGGAGAAAGGGGAGTAGAAAAATTACAAAAGAGGAGACAGCACTGTAATGGCTGCGCTATTTTTTGGCAAATTGGGGGCGAAGTGGGCGGCCGAGGGGCGCCTGCAAAGTCCTTACAAGGACGCGGACATTGTTGTACAACAATCGTTTTAATCACTTTTCAGGGTCTGGCGCCGTACTTTGCCGCCTGACCACCCCCCCCCTCCCACTTGTTATCCTCTTTTTTTTCCGTAATTTTTGGGGAGCCCATGTTTGTTTGCAAGCAGAATTTACTCAAGTGCTGCTACGTAGTGTTTATGTCATTAAAAGCACGACCTTAGCGTCTCGTTTTTGAATAGACTGTTAGATGGTTATCAAGCCATTTCATTGCTCGCTTTGCGGCTAACTCGTTAACTAACTTCCCTTTGAAGAACTATATATATAACTATATATAACTATATATAACCACAGAAGTTAGATTCATCTGCCCGGTAATAAATGGCCCACAAATTCAATAATAACAACCATATGCGCTATATTCATCCTTCAAATTACGATTATTCATCACTCATCCACTGTGGGTGGCCCTGCGTGGGCAGGCTGATAGCGGAGGATATAGGATGTACTCGTATTTATAATCTATCTATGTATCTATACATGCCTCCAAAGGCAAGCGGCTCTTCGGCCGTAATCTACTTGGCCTACTTGGACTAAGTGCGCTTTTAGATAAAGTCGCTGCCGAGTCGGCTTGGCACGCACAAGCGGAAAAGATAAGGGCGGTGGGCGGGGTCTTCGGGTAAGGCTCACTTCAAAATGTCGAAGGACCAACCATGTGATTGCGGCTGTATCTGTGTGTGTCCCGGTGTGCCTGTGTGTGTGTGTGTGTGTGTGTGGGTGCGCCTAATGTTATGCTACGGCATAATTTGTTGCTTGAAGTGAAAAATTGTCAAGCACACTCAACGTTTATGTACAGCAACAAAATTGAACTTTTCGAGGTCATAGATTTTATTAGCTTTGTTGTTGGCCTTAGCATGAAGGTTGCGCCGAGGGGGAGGAAGGGTGTCAAACAGTGAAGCCTCCGAAAAATTTATTTACATGCTCATAGACTAATTTTATTACGAAAGATGAGGATTGTATTACTGACTACCATTTGATGTTACTATGCTTATTTTCTCATGAAATCTAAGCACTCTTGTTATGTTCAACATTACGGTTTATTATCACTGTACAGGACACACATATAGTTGGCGTACATTTTTCGCTGTTTATTTCGCTTGGAGGAGCGTGAAAAAGCGTCTCTCCGATTGCCGTTTCAATTGCTATTTACAAACAACGCCTTTGCCATTTTCGCTTTTCGCACAAAAGTTCAAATTTCACTTGAGTTTATTTCGATTCACTCTACTTGTGCAGCCTGTTCCCTGCTCCAGTTGCCCCAATCCACCTCATCCTGTTCCATTTTCCCGGGCGGATCGGAGCTGTGTACAACATGCATCCAATATGTGTATCCAAAGTGCAGTCAAGTGGCAACAGGACATGGAAAACGAGTGGATGCGGGGGGGCGGTATTTGGAGGAAAAGGGAAGCAGGGCTGCCGGAAAAGCACGGGCAAATTTCCATTCTCAGCTGATGTCATTTGAGGCTCAGCCGTAGCCATGACAATGTCAAGTGGGTGGATGTGCTTGGGGATGTGGACGGACCGACTTAAAGGCCACATTTAATTGCATAAGAAATTGCAGTTCATAAATATCTTAGTGGTTATTATCCTCCCAGCAGATAGGCGGTCTGCCCAAAGGACCCCCAACGACCATTATTATGCAGGACAATGGGTCCTGCCAGATGATCTGATATCGATGACAATGCACCCAGATTACCGAGGTGAATGGGTAAACAAGTTGTCTATACTTCTATACATTGAGTGTTAGCCAAGCATTTACGTTTGTTTAAGGGGCTTTAAGTTAAATGCCTGGGGTAATAGTTTGACAAACAATTTGGCAGACATGAATGATTTATAATCGGATTTATTATCAAAATTTTATTCAATTATTTAAGATGCAATGGGCTGATGTTTAGTTTATTACATATATATTACTGAAACTAGCACGCTCTCACCTATTCCAACATTTTCATTTATAAGCTCTTTACTCTAAATTTAAGGATTATAAAGAGCAAGCCACTGCTGACGCTAATTGCACTTTTTCTGTAACCTATCTCAACATTTTTCTCCTTGCCAAATCCCTAACATTCATTGCTAACTACCAAATCCAAATTAATTCTCTGTCTAATTAGATTTTTTTTCTTTAGCCAGACGTACAAAGATTCCTTCCAGTTCTGCCAAACTTTTCGCCGCCCTCGTAATCTCTTTTCCCCGTCTTTTTTTTTTAGGAAATCCACTTCCATGCAACAGGCACTTCATGCCATTCTGTATCCCAGCCGCTTTGTGCTCCCCGAAAAACCGGAATGTATTGGGGTGGCCAAGACAATAAAGCCAACTGCTGTCCGCGGGTCCAAACAAAGCAACAGCGACATGGCACCACATAAAAAGCGCCATAAAAAAGCAGACTAAGGCGGAGACTAGAGCGCATAAAACCGAACAATTGCCAAAAATCAAATGTGACAACTTTTACCAAAATTAAAATCAGCAAAAGTGAGGCCAAAACAGCCAGTGGCCAAAAAGCGAGAGGCAAAAAACATGGAGCTCCACGGCAAAGAAGGTGGAGAAGGAGGAGAAGAGGAGGACATGGAATGTGGGCAGTAAAGTGGGTGGACTGATGGGCTCCGGTCCGAATCATTGATGCCAAACGGAAATGTGCGCACTTTCAAGAAGTGCACTAAAAATGGCGACGAGCACTTCCGTTGATGGTTCGTCGAGTCCTAGATGAGCACTGTTCTGGTCTCCGGCACACTGACTTCGACTTTCAGTTGTACTTGGGACTGCGAAAAAGTGCTGGCCAACTTCTTGGCGTCCATAAAAAGTGTCTGTAAACAAGACATCTTCTATCGATGCCAGGCAAGGTGTCTCAGTTAAGCATTATCTTGGTCAAACTTGTTTGGTGTGTTTAAGAATAAGATCATAACAGACATACTGTTCATTGTTATGACTAGAGAAATGGGACGATTAAATAAGTTAGTTATATTAGTTTTTAAAATATATTATCTCCTCACAGCTTTGTTATATTAACTCTACTAAACATAGATTGTAAACACAATTTTGCACCAAAAAGCAAACTGAACCACTGTGGAATAGAAGCTGAGTGGCCTCCATCTGTTTTTCAGCCACAATCGAAAGAAACAGGAAAAGAAACAGAAATAGGAAAAGCGCTGGAAAAACAGAATAGGGAAAACAAATGTTCGCATCAAAGTTGAATAATAGCTGCAAGCTGAACCAAACTGAAAATCAGGAATTGCAATTGCAGGCCACGTCCGAATTTCAGTTCGTGTTTTCACTTTGGATTCAGTTTGGATTCCAAATGGAGAAACCGGCTGGTTGTTTGGTTGGCCTGTGTTGCTGGGTATGTAAACAAGCGACAGTTAACAAGTAATTCGAAACTGCATTTAAACGCTGGACACTGGACAAGAAGTTGGACCGGGCTTCATTAGCACATTAGTGCTGGTGCGCACAACGTGGCGTATGATTAATATGACTAACAGGCGGGTAATGAACGCCGCTTGGGCATCATCATCGTCACCATCATCACGGCAATGGACATCCACATCCGTGCAATCCGGACACATGGGCGGTGGCTAATTGCATAACAGCGGAATTGCGGAACAGCCGAACTCCGGAACACTAAGGAACCGGGTTCACTTGAGCAGAAACGAAGCGTTTGGCCTGGAAACAGGCAATAAAATTTGGTCAGAACGCCGAGCAGGGCGTACAGATAAGCGTCAAACAGTTTCACACATTTTCATACCCACTGCCAAGAAAGGCAGGCACCCTTCGCCTCGACAAACGCGCTCAAGCGTGAATATTAAACGTTTTGCTTAGAAATTCGAGGGAACTGGGAACTGGAACTGCGATATCGCCCAATTTCATCCCCCGAAACTTTGGTTTTTTTTGTGTCCAGGCGACATGGTCTGGTCCCAGTGTTTGGGCAAACTTTTCGCCGGGACAAAGTTCTGGGCAAAGGCGAAAGTTTGCTGCCAGGCTTCATGAATTTGGATTTGGATATGGGAATGGTAATGGAAATGGAAATGGAAATGGAGAGCAGATATGTAAATACGCTATGCATGCAAGCAGGAAGTTGCAGATATCATCGGTTTGGTTAAGCAACCAGCTGGAAGATCACGGCCTCGCAATTAGAGCAGTTCACTGGCAAATCACATCTAGTTTGGGACTAGACTGAACGTTGAAACCCTTTAAAAATAGTGCACTAGATATAAATACATAAAGTGTCGGTGAAAGGACCAAATCAATTTTAACATACATCTTTCATAGGTATCTGGGTAAAGCCATATAAATAAAAAAAGGATTGCAATCATTGCCAGAATATATTTTTAGATCTAATTTATTTAAGATAGCCTCATTTAATTGCTTAAAAATACCTTTTACTATGAGTTTTACTGAAACATAAATCATTGAAAGTTAAATGAAAGCTTTCATGCGCTTTTTTGCTTTTACCAGACAGACAAATCATGTGTTTCCTGCGAACTTCTTCTAAAAATACAGCGGCAAGGACAACTTTGCAGGGTGGTTCATTCCTGTACACATATATATAAGAGTATATGTATATATGTATATATATATATACGAAATCCTCTTATATCCCTGCACACATTTGACTGCCCAAAATTGCTTCGCTTTGATATGAAAAGGTGAGATTGGCAGTTCGGTGCCCTGGCAATCCGGTTTTGATCTTTGCAGCGTAATAATGGCTTGTTTGCCAGCCGTTCTTCGCTTCTGTGCTAATCACGTAGCGTGTCCTTGAAAAAGGACCTCTTCCCGTCTCACCAGAAAGCAACCATATTCTTTAGGTAGGCTCTTTAACTCGCAAATTGAGTCGCCACTGGAATGCAGCCCGTTCTATGCATTAGCATGCAAAGCACGCAGCCTGTCATTAGTGGAGCTTCTGACGAAAGTGGGTGGCTCTGTGGACAGGACATTCGCCAGGATATGACTGCTGGTGGGAGGGGGTGGCGGAGCGGGTGTGCGGGTGTGCGGGGCTGTGGGTGTCGGTGAGTCAACATAATGAATTATGCCACGCCTAACGAGTACACAGCAGCCAGCGTGGCTCGGCAGAGAAGTTCAATAAAAATTCAATAAATTCCACACAATACCAGCCACAGCTGCGGTTAACACACTAGCTATTGTGAAGTAAACATGTACGTTTTAATTAAAATACCAGATTATGAAAACTAAATGAATAAAGCTTTGTATTATTATTGCATTTAAGGAAGTTAATGAAAATTGCAATTATTTTGTAATCTGATTTTAGGGATTGTTAGCTTTGAAGGGCGTTAAGATACAAAATCATTGTTGTAATCAGTATTTATCGAATTTCATTAATTTATTGAGACTATCTACGATGGCAACCGCAAGTGTATCTCCTTCTTAAGGGCAAAAGTATTAAAACTAATGTCGTATCACGTTGTGAGTGAAACTCAGTGGAAAGTAGACTGGCGTTTTCCTATTTTCACATATGACATACCTTAGGTTCGTAAGTCCAAGTAGATAGAAAATACACATAACTTGCTTTTCAATTTTCTTTGCATTGTGTGAGGAAGGGGGGGTGGGGCCGAAGCACCGGGAGTGGGCGTGGCCATGTGAGGGTGTCTGCGTGAGCCAAAAGCGACAACCGGAAGTCGCAGGAGCCGATGATATATGGTCTGGAGCCATGGGAGTGGGCTGCCCAAGGAGCCAACTACTGGAGGGGGCAGCAAATTGAAAACAAACAAAATAAAATAAATGGACAACCGTTTGGGTGGCCATTGAAATATTACTCGCATTAAAATATGCTGTATCTGTCATATACTCAAGTTATGCCAGTCGGGTGAAGAGTCGAAAAAATAATCCATATAAAAGACATATAACAATTTCGCTGGGTTAAATATTATGAAGCAGAAGCTTTGATGCATATTAAATGCGAGATTAGGGACACCCAGCACATTGTCATACAACCAAACTATTAAGATTATATCTTCATCCAGAAGCCTAAAAAGACCTTTCAGCTTTTCCCTTTCGCTTTGATCGCTCAATAATAAATTTCATAAAAATGGTGCGTGCCTATTTCCGTGCCCTCCATCTGCCGGTCGTAATTAATTTACGACAAAAATAGGGTTAATATCGCCCAAGACGATGGGATATATAAAAAAAGGATGGCCCGAGATGGCCCCACCACCTTTCGACTTCATATCGAAGATTCCCCGCTCCTGTCAACAGAGTCATCAACTGTCTGTCGCTCAAATTGCTGTCACTGCGAAGGACATGGACGCGAGTTGGGATGCAAAGGATGCGAAGGATGCGGAGCATGCGGATTCAGATGCGGATGCCACGGCGGAGCGGCAGATGCGGTCGCGAACCTTTTTCCTTCCCATCCGAGATGCCTCCAGGCAAATGAAGCCTATTTGATCGGGGCCAAAGGATAAACAAAACGAGCGAGGAACGCATCTCAACAAAGAAGAGAGGGAATGAAACGTTTCGAATGCAAGATACCCAGTACTCTTTTTAACTTGTATATAAAATAGTTTAAAAAGTTGTATGTGATCATAAATCCGTAACTGCTCTACATTAGTTGTTAAACAATATGCTGTAGTTATAAATGTATCCTTGGTAAATGTTGTATTGCTGTTTTCTGCATAAAGAAAATACCTCTCAGTGTCTATGCCAAAATTATACCGCCATGAGTCCAGTATGCCCCAAAAATCCTTCTAGCACTAAGTAGATAAAAAAAGGGGCTCGAAATAAAAATGGGAAAATGGGAAAACGCCGAGGAAAAGGAAGCTCGAAGGCAAAGGAAAATGGGTATCCCCCACTTCGAGGAGTGCAAAGTCAGTAAGACGGCGACGACATACTAACCTAAAGTTATGGGTCCTGGGTCAGCAGATGGCAGTTACGCCTTCTCCATGGCTAACCAATTCACTTTCGTCGCTGGCTGGTGTATTTATTTTGTGCCGCTTTCTATGTAGATTTTTATGGACGCGCGCGGCAAATGAAATTAATTCCAGAATTTGTTGTTGATTTTCTATCGCTTTTAGCTCGCTTTTTTTTCGTTGGTTGCAGTTTGGCTTTACGCGGGTTTTATGCACGGGTTTTTGATACTTTCATTTGTTGATTTTCAGTATTGATTTAGTTTCAATTGAATTTTGCTTCTGTGCGTCATCTGTTGGCTAGTAGTTGGCAAGTTGAATCCGGAAAACTTTTTTAAAGATTTCAAAGTAAGACAATTAAGTTAGTTAAACTAGTTACACTTCCCTATTTGCCGCACACACAATATTTATGTTAAAAATAAAAACAATAAATAACTTGATTTGCCATAAATAATAAATATAAATAGCTGCACGCTTGAGCGCTGAAATCATGAAATCAATATCTGTATTCTTTTACTGCCCCGCCGCCGCTGAAAGTATGCAATCAAAAGTTTAAGGAGTGCAATTTATCTGAGAGTTGTGCTAAAACTTTTTGCAACAACATTTTGAAATGGCAGAAGAAAAATAAAAGAGTTGATCAAGATTGCATAGAACTAGAAGAAAAATAAGCAAATTCTTATTGTACTTGAGTTTTAACTTTTGTATAACAATCATATAATACTTTTATATGATGAAATTCCAAAGACTTTAATTTCAAAACTCTTAGAAGTGCTTATGAACTTTCTGTTCTGCCAAAATATGCGAGAATATGAATTCAAGCTATTTTTATAACATTTTGCGGTGCCATAAAGCCATGAGATATTCTTGAAATATTTTCTAAAGTTCCACAATTAACTTTTTATGTGGCCAATTATCAAATTTGGCCACATTTGCTGTGCTGCAAGGGAAGTTGATTAAAGCCAAGGAGTTTGGCGGCCGAAAGAAGGGTCATAAAAAGTCCAAGGCGCTAAAACTTTTTCCCGACTTAAATAGAATCCTTCGCTTCTCTCGCATGCACCTACTCCTGCCACTCTTTTTTCAGTCCTTCTTTCTGCTACACGCGCTGCTTTCAAAATAACTCTGGGATACACAAAAAGACATCCTGTGGCCTCCAATGTGTGCGAGTGTATATATGTATGTGTGTGTGTGTGTGTATGTATGTATGGGTGTTTGTGTGGGGAAAGGTGAAACTTTGGAACTCCGTGTTGTTGCTGCTGCTCCTGGCGCCGCCGATTGTTAATTCAGGACTACGAATTTGGCTCGAAAGGCGAACGGCAAATTAACGAGAATTCGAAAACGAAAGAAATACGAAACGGGAATGCACGAGAAATGCGTATAAAAATATATATTTTGCTCATAAATTAAACGATTTGCACACTGAAACAAAACGCAAACACGCGCGCAAAACTAACGGAGCGGCGTCTCACACACACATATACACACACACATGCACTCTGGCATATATCCTGGCAGGATTTCGTCCAAGCCCCGTGTTTGTGTGTGTATTAATGCCGCCGCAGAGCTAAGCGCGCAAAAACCGACAGATACACGAGCATTTAACACCCAAAAAATGCGTGGCGCATGTTGAAAAGCTGCTCCTTTTCCAGCAACTTAAATAGGGGAAAATGAAACGCCGCGTTTGGCCCGCAATTTTCCATTTTATGCTTCGCATTTTTTTCAACCACCACGCGTTTTTTCACATTTTTCACATACTCATCGGTTTCAGCAATTATTTTGTAATTCTTTTCGGTCAGGCACTGGTTCAACTTTGGATTTCCGGTGGCAGCGCCCACAATCGAAGCGTGTGCGTTCGCGTTTGTGTCCTGTACTCAATTGTGTTCTCCGAGTGGTCTGCCAGCACCTTCACATCGTAATCCTTGCCATTGTGTCGCCGATGCGAGTGCGCGCGTTAAGTTGTTGATTCCGCAAAAGCTCTCTCTGCTCTCTCTGCGAGTTCTTTGGCTCTCTAAAGTCCATCCCCGAAGATAACCGGTTTGGTTTGTGTCCGAACTTAAAGGATATATTGCGCTAGCAGCGACTCGAACCTTTTGCCAGGACTCTTAATTCAGTTTTGTATAGATCCACATTCTAACTAAGAGATAAACTACATATAAAGTTTAAGAATTTACTTAAGAGTTTTAAATTACAAATGTACATGCGTAATTGTGGTATACTAGGTTCAGTTAAACAGACGCCGTCACAACTGCAGCACAACAACTTTGTCCTGGATCGATTGGCAGAAGAGCAATAAAAAAATAGTCATATATCTCACAATGCCCTAGCAATGCGCGCTAAAGCTTAGAATGTCGCATGGTTTCGTATGAAGTACACGTCGTACTCCTTCTCAATCCACTTGATCAGCTTGTCCACATACTTGATCACAGTGGCTTTGTCCACAACCGGTTCGAATATGGCGTATAACTCGTAGGTACCGGTTGCCCAGGCCAAGACCACCTCGCGCTCCTTCATCTCGTAGATGAGCTTCAGGGGTCGGGAACTGTTGTGGATGCGATGCAGCAAGTCGCAGTAGATTGCCTCCAGGCGCTCCAGCTCTGCCAATGATTTGTACGGATGCCTTAGCATGGGACACAGCAGTTGCGCTGTGCTCTTGGGCTTGTAAAGAAAGTGCCTCAGCTCGGGGATACCCACAACCTGGTGGTATAGCTTCGCATTGAACGGCTGCTGCAGCTCCTCGTTGATGGCTTCCAAGCAGTGGCTTTTGCGGAGCTTTTCCGTGATCTTGGCCTTGGCTTCTGCCAGCGTGAAAAAGGCATCTCTGTCCACGGATAGTAGGAGCAAACAGGCCTGACAATCATCTGCTAGATATGAAACATGCGCATGCAGATAACCATTCATGTCGAACTTGGGCAGGCAAATGGGAGACCAGTTCTCGGAGCTCTTAAAAGACTCGGAGCACTCTACCAGGTTGAAGATCAGGCGCAGATCAGCCGGATGTATGGAGTACTTCTTCATGCGCACCAGTGCTATCAGTTTGTTATTGGCAATCAGCACGGCAAACACAAGATTCTTGATCTTACAGCAGTTGCTCTGAATGGCGCTGGTGATTTGCGATCGTATCGTTGTGGGCAATGGGAAGACTCGAATTGAGTTGGTCAAAAATGTGAAGATGTTGTTGGACACTAAAATAAGTCAATGATAGATTAAACAGTATAGCAATCATGCACTGTATCCTTACCCTTGGCACTACTACTGTCGTTCGCCAACAGATTGAAGAACAATCGCTCACTGCCGGAGAGCAGTCTCCTCAGATCAAAGTTTTTGCGCCTCTCGAAGATCTTCGTCATATGTGAGTACGTCAGAATGGACAGTATTTGATTGTAGACATCCCTGGTAAAGTATGGGAAGTTTTCATTAGTTAGCATTGCTATCAGGGGCTTTAAAATTGACTCACCCTAGTTGGAGTTGCAGCTGCTGGACACTCATGTTGCTCCTGCTGGCAGCTACCAGAATGAGCGAGCTGCGTTGCATGAAAGCGAACTTGATGCCGCCCGCATGAATGGACGTAATGGCATCCTGGCCCATTTGGACGAAGCTCACCAGTGCCTGAATGACACCGAAAAGCGTGGCCAGCTTATCCTCATTGCCGTGTAGCGAGAAAATGGGTTTTCCCGCCTCGCTAAGTATGAAGATGTGTTTCTTTTGTCCCTGCCACAGACTGTCGTGCTGGTAATCGTACTCCTCCTCCAATCCCCCGCCAATGGAATCCTCTGTTTTGGCGCTGGTCGACGTGCTCAATGCCAGAGACTCCACAGACGCAGCCAGTCCCGTGTTCTCCTGCCCCGGTTCCGGACTGAGGGTATTGGTGTCCCGCGTGGTGCCCATGCCATCTCTTAGCTCAGAGATAATACTATGGTTCTGTTGCTCCGCCTCCTGGTCGGGATCCGCCTCTTGATAGAGATTTGGGGACTCCGGATCGCCCTCTGCGTCCAGATACTCGCAGGTGGAGTTTGTGTCCGACCTGATTGACGTCTGCTCTACTTCCATTTTGATCTATTTTTACTATTTCAGTCGCTGAACCATTGCAGTTTGCCAATATTTAGCAATAACACAAATTTACAACTCAATCATTCCAGCTGGGATGGATTTTCCAGCACTGTCCGAAGCAGATGATGAAATAAGGGGTGTTCTGGAAAACTCCGCTTAAAATTGGCTTAGTGCTTCTTATATTTTTGAAAAAAAAATTATAATTTCGATTTAGGGGTTTTGTGCTCTTATGGTTTAATAATTATAATGATATTTTTAGATCTATTATTTATTCTTGTTTAAAACCCTCTTTCAAATGCACGTCTGTACAACACTGGCCAACAGCTGTTTACTAAAACCAAAGAGAAGAAGAAGAACATAGGTTATGAAAACACGAGCCGCTCCAAAATGTTGAGAAAATCGCTTGCCAACCGTAAGTATTCAATTAAAATAGTAAGGAAACCTAGTTAAACATGAATTCCTATGGTAGTACCCCGCTTTGGGCAGATGTGCGGTTTACCGCGACGTCTGCAGAGCACACAACCAGAGCAATCGGTGGAAACGGAACCGGAGGACATCGCCCTGGTGGAACAGCGGATTCTGAAGCACCCGGACTACTTCCAAGTGCACAACCTGTTCACCGTGCGCGACCTCTTCAATGCCCGAGTGCACTATGGCCACAAGGAAGGGTCCCTGGACGACCGAATGCGTCCGTACTTGTTCGGCAGTCGGCTTGGCCACCTGATCTTCGATCTGGACAAGACGGCGTCCCATCTGCGCGATGCCCTTAACTTTGCCGCACACATCGCCTTCCGGGATGGCATCATTCTGTTCTTCAACCGCAACGCCATGAACTCACATCTCGTGGAGCGAAAGGCCCAGGAGGCCGGTGAATTCTCACACACTCGCTTCTGGCGCGGCGGCATCTTCACCAATGCCAATGTGCAATTCGATGCGGTAACGCGACTGCCTGATCTTTGCATTTTCCTCAACACCCAGAACAACGTTATGGCTCAGCACACGGCAGTTCGTGACGCCGCCAAAATGGCCATACCAACGATTGGCATAGTGGACAGCAACTGCAATCCCAACCTGATCACCTATCCAGTGCCCGGCAATGATGATTCGCCGGCCGCAGTGGAGCTCTATTGCAACCTCTTCAAGGAGGCCATCCTGCGTGGCAAGCGGGAACGACGCCAACTGCTTGGCCTACCGCCTCTGGACGAATCCCATCCGCGCCGCAGTCGTAAAACCAAGTAATAGTCATAGTATTGTCAAGTTGATTTTGTTACATTTATCTGAATACAAATGCGGATGTCCGTCGATCCAGGATGATGAAGAAATTGCTGAATTTGGTTAAAAAAATTTACAATTTTATGCATGTGACATGCAATTGGATAGCGTATGAGAAAACCCACGACCTGGGTTAGTTTCGGATAGCTTTTCTAGGGCGGCAGCAGAGTAGAACCCTTGACAAAGTTGTTGCTGTAGTGGCTGAAGTACGAGGGATTGGAGTTGGACCCCGTGTTGTTGGTACTCCCAGAGGGCCAGTAGTTGGTAATCTGTGGAGGGGTGTCAGGTGGCGGCGGAGGCGGCGCTAAGGTTCCAATGACGGAGAGATCTGTACCGCCTTTGATGGCACGGCCGGGACCGAAGAACTTATCCATTTGCTGCTTCTTGAAATCATACATCGACGCAAACCCATTCGGCGGCCGCTCCTTGGGCGTGTCCCACGAGCCGATGTTGGATGACTTGCGCACGAACACTTGACCCTTGTCATGCTTGTTGTCCTGCTGCACCCAGCGCTCTGCATGCTTGACCGTCAGCATCGCCTTGTGGGCAACTATGTACTCCTCGGCCTTTTGTAGTCGTTCTAGTTGCTGCTCGTCCAGCTGGTCGCGCGGCAGCTTCCCTAAACGCTGCACCGTTCGCTTCCAGTTGTGGAACTCGCGGTTTTTGAACGGCTTCATGGCCATTCGGTACTCCTTCCACTGACGCTGGCGCTCTTCCTTTGTACCCGGCGGCGCATCCTCGAGCGGAAGTGGTGCCTCCGGCTTCTGGATCCATTGGCCGTTAACCTGGACAAATGTGCCGCTGCGCTTGGGCTTCTTGGAGGGCTGCGCTTCTCCGTTTGACTGCGAATTGGTGCCATTGCTTGGTGGCGGGGGCGGAGGCATTAGCGTGGAATCTTTGTCAGTGTTGCCGCGGTTATTCGCCTTGAATTTCTTATTATTCTGATTTTGATTGATGCGATTATTTTGTATTCCCCGATCCTTGGGCACCAGATTCCATAAGCTGGGGCACTTAGGCATGGGCGGTTGGATTGGTGGTGGTCTGTGTTGCGGCGACATCATGTCCTCCCAAAACGGAGGCGGCTGCAGTGGCCGCTGGTTGTGATTCCTCCGGGGCCCAGAACAACCTGGTCCTCCAAAGCCCACTGGACCAGCGGGGCCCATATTGCTCATGGGACCACATGGTCCTCCAGGTCCCATTGGTGGACCACAGGGACCGGGACCAGGCCCGAAATTGCCCCCAAAGCCCATGTTCATCAGCTGCATCGGAAGTGGAGGAGGTCTGTTCAGTGGAGGATAGTTTCTGTCATGGTAGCTTTGCGACGCTCCACCTCCTTGGAAGTGATTGCTGTTATTCGAAGACCATTGTTTACGTCCGTAGTTGTTGTGATTATTGGGACTATTGTTATTGTTGCTCCGCTGTGGTCCGTTCCTAGTATTCGGTTTCAATGCCTCTTTGCACTTCTTCCAATCTGCAAACGACATCTGCAGCGGTTTTGTTTCAGGCTCATCCTTGACGGACTCTTGAATGCCTTCCTTGGAATCCTCTGATGCCGCCTCCAAGTCCTCGTTTTCAGACATATTCCCGCAGCGACCTTAAAGTTTGGGACTGCTAGTTATGAATATATCAATACAATTTTATTTCGTTTTTACTTGGTGATGGCAAAAAAAATTTCAATAACAATCAATTGTCAGTCGATGTTTTCTATCGATATTTTCTTTTTTACAATTTTAGGGAGTTTCCCCTGAAGTATTTTTATAGGACAGCTTGTTTCTCTTAAAAAGACCAGCAATTTCAAAAATTATACATTTTACTTTTCCACTTAACCATCAATTTGTATTTGTAAACTTAAGAACGTAAATGCCCAACGTAATGTAGTCTAATGAAAATGTTCAATCACGTGCATACTTATTCGCACAAGAATAGTTTTTGCCTAGCGTTTAGATACCATTGTGACATGAGGGTTATCAGTGATAGTTGTCTGATTTGGCTGTAATTATATTATATAAACAGTAGTTAAACTAAAAATTGTTAACTAAAATTGTAACGCACCTGTGATGCGAAGTTGATGCGAGCTATTTTACTGCGCTTTTAAGTGAACGGTACTTTAACAGATAGCTGTTGCGCATCTCTAAAATCGAAGGTGTTCGACCAGGTGGCAACACCCACCCGTAAAAAACGATTTTAGTCGCAGTCGCAGAGATTTTGGTTTTGGTAAGCCTTAGTAATTTAATGAAAATAACGATCGAAAATACACAGTTTAAATAGGCGTTTCAATCGGCCAATAGAGTAATCCATAAGCGAGAAGAGGGCTAAACGCGAAAAGTGTAAGAACTTGAACGAGAGTGCTAAGTCGGTCGCAGCAAAACGCGTAGTTGGCCCATTCTAACGAAATGCGGCCAGAGCCATCGCAATATTACTCAATTTCACTGAGTATTCTGGCCAAGAAACGGATAAAATATATGCATGTTTATGGAGGGTCTCCTGAAATTTAACTTGCTTTTTGTTCTACGCCCAACGGGCGCTAGCTGCGCTGCCAGCGTCTACGTCGGCAGAGGACATTCTTGTTGTTGCTATTCTCGACATATGATTCAATAGAGCGATCGCTCTCTCTTTCTCCCTCCCACGGACAATTTCAGTTTTTTGTAATATTTCTGTTAGCTGTTTTAGTTGCCTATTTGTTTGTCCTTGTTGTTGCTGTTGCTGCAGCGGTTGTAAGTGATATTTAAAAAAGAAATGAGTTCGCATGGAGCGAAAGTCGAACTGAAATAACACAAATGGTCGTCCGTTTGTCGTTCCCATTTATGCAAACAATTTTCATCAATTATTTACATATTTTGCTTTGGAACTTCACACCGATTGACTCAGCAGAAGCCGCGCAGAAGGCGCCAATGGGTTAATTAGCCACTAAACTATAGATAAATCGTGGTGTTATCAGCTAAAGCCGCTTATCAAACGTGCACATCGTTAAGGCCAAAGATATACAAGAGCTGTGCGTCGCAATACTTGAGATTCACTCAAAAACGAGGCCAATTTCCATATCCTAAGAAGCCATGAGTTATCCATACTGTCGACCATTACTCCCAAGTTATTAATAGTATAATAATACATATATTAACTATATATTTGAGCATTCACTAATCTTTCTTGCACTTGCAGGGGGAGGTGCGGAAAACAGCTTCTACGATTTTTTTTACCAACTCTTCAACTACATTTAAACGAACGAACAAGTAAGCAGACAAAAAGCTGAAATCAGCAAATCCGGACACCAGGCAGGACAACCTTTAGAATTCATCGCGAGACGATATCGAATCCAACGAATCCCGACAATGGCCCACACACATCTGGGACGCGCCGTGAAAAACATTGAGGCGCCACGCCCACTGAAGACACAATCGCGATCGTCGTTGAAGAACAGCTACCTGGTGATAGAGGAGCTCATCCAGTTGATAGACAGCGTGACAGTGGGCCTGCAGTCATGCAACACTACGCCGGACTCGATCACGCTGCTCCTGCACAACCTCCGGGTGCACGGACCGCAACTGGAGGCGGTGTCCAAGGATACACTGGACCGGGCCTTCGTCGTTTTCCGCAACGCTTCGCAGGACGAACGGCTGAACATAACGACGCGCCTTAAGCTGCTCGAGCTCATCGAGCTGCGCGCCAAAAGCTGGGACAATGACGACACAATTGCGTACTACAAGTCCAAGCAGCAGATCTCCAACGTGGAGGTGAGTAGCACTTAGTAGTAGCACCAAATTGTTATAGTTTCTAATGGCCAATCCTTGCTTTGCAGCTGCCCTCGGAATATCAGTACGATGCTGGCGTGCAGCCTGGCGCCTTCAGCACCTCCCCCACATTCGGCGTCAGCGGCGGTGTAGGTGGTGTTAACGTTGGAGCCGCAGCCGCCGCTGCCGCCGTCTTCAATGCGGCATCTGCAGCTGCAGCCGCCCAAGCTGCGGCCATTGCGGCCGTGGGCTCACCCAACCAGCAGCACATGCTGCTGCCTCCCGGTGAGGTCATCCGTAATTCGGGCAAGTTCCCCAAACCGACCAAGATTCCCGGCAAAACGTACTGCAAGGACGAGGTCGTGATTCGCAACGCCGACTCCGGCAAAGGTAGGTTACTGATCAGCTGAGGAGTGTTCTCGAGCACACAGATCTATAAAAAATGGTTTTAAATAATGTATTACTCCATTCCCATGGCCACAAAGTCATGGGCATCAAGGGGCGTCGAGTGCACATGATCGAGGAGCTAAGCGAAACCATAATATCGTTTCAAAGAGGTAACTCCAGAAAGCTGGTTTTAATTGACCCTCACCGCACCCGCATTTCATTTGGCACGCTAATTCAACTCAATTAACGCCTGGTGGCTGTTACAAAATTTACTAAATAGAAATACGCATGTCCAAGATTACGTCTATTAAATGACACCACATTAAGTCCAAATTGATCGTTGGATAAAATTGTTAAATACTTATTTTCATTCTGTATATAAGCATCTTTAAGCATTTTGTTTTTAAATGTGTTTGCATCTAAATTATTTTTCATGAATACATACGCTTTTTTGGACAATATATTAATGTCATATTTTTATTAGTCAACCCGGGTGCCAAGGAGCGTTTGGTACAGATTACTGGTCCAGCCGAGGATAAAATTAAGTGAGTAATGTAAATGATCTTAAATTATAAAGCTAAATATTTTAAAATGTTTTCTTTCTACGACAGCTATGCCAAACAACTGATGGAGGACACCATCCGTCGCAACGCCTCGCCGGTGCGCCTGGAACCCGCTCCCGGCGCTGGAGGATCCTGCTCCTCGCTTAACTCGTCCAACTCGGACGACGCCATTGTGCAGCCAAGAACTCCAACCGGAAGCAGTCTGGCCAACCGGCTGAGTTTCAACTCGGCCCAAAACTTCATGACTGCCACCGCTGCTGCACAGCAGATCTCGCAGCAGATGCTCCACCAAACGCATCACCAGCAGCACCAACAGCAGCAGCAGCAGGTCGCCGCAGTAGCCGCCGCAGCAGCAGCAGCGGCACATGCTCAGGCGACAGCCGCTGCCGGTAAAGTCTTGCGTCCCAATCAACAGCTGCTTATGCACTCATATTCCACAAACGATGCTTCCGTAGGTGAATACAAGTTCACGGTCAACGTGGGCCAGCACCTGATAAAGATTACCGGCGACTGCTGCGAACTAGTGCGCGTGAGTAATGTTGTAGTTTTCCATTTTGAAATCTATTAAATCAACTTTGTTTCTAAGGTGGCAAAACTCGTGCTCGATGACTATTTTAGCAGCTCGGAGTTTCTGGCCTCTATTGAGGCTGGCGCCGCCTTCGACGGCACCTCGCTGGTGAGCCCAGTGACCACGCCATCGACTCCGCTTCCCGGAGCCGGGCCGCCGCAATTTTTGCTGCCTGGAACGGACAGCGGCATCGGACTGAATTACGCCGCTTCCTCGGCAACCAACAATAATGGTGAGGGCGACGACGAAGTGTTCGCAGAGCCCAGCAATGGAGGATCATCGACGAACAATCAGAATGGCCTGGCCAGATCGCGTCGCAGCCACTTTTCGCGCAAGGAGTCCACGCCGGAGACCAAGGGAGCTCGCGAAAAGTTTGACGTGGACGAATTGGCAGGCCAGAATCCCTTGAAGAGCAATGCATGTAAGATTAAATCCTTTCTACAGGTTTATACCAGTTTATATAGATAATTGAAGTGAACCAAGTGTTTGATGCATAACCATCAATTACAGCTCGCGTTTCTTACGACATTGAACACTTGATCTACTACTCCATGAGTCCGCACGCCTGGGCTTTGCCCACCGACTGGCAAAAGATGCAGGAAACAACGCCCTCGATTCTGCGCAACAAGGTAATTTCGCCGTTCGATGGCTTAGCCGACCGTATTGCTTACTCTACGAACACCCCCGATTCCACCATCGCCAGTGCACCTAACTCATCAGTAATAACACATTCGCCGGCTATAAATTCAATAACCTCCACCCCGAACACCAATATCATCAGCACCGCCGTTGGAGGAGCTGCTGTCGAGGCGTCAGCAGACCATCCCATAACCGTCACTAACAAGCAATCAAAAGGGATCATCGCCGATCGCGAGACCCGTCGCCTTCCCAAAACATCGGCCGTGTCCGATCGAAACTTGTATAACAAGCAATTGCAAATCATAACGAATACTGTAGGTAAATCGGGGGCACCACATGTAAAGAATCGCCAGTCTAACTATCAATCATCCCAAGTGAAAGCAATTTTTCAACGCTACTGCGAGGACGATGAGTTTTCCATGGCACTGTGCGAAACTGAGTCGAATAATAACCGGGTCTATTTCTAACTTTATTTCATTTGATTACGTAGCTTGAATACGTACTATTGAATCTCAGCCACAGATAGGCTTTTCTTTTTGAGTCATCTCATGCCAGTATTATAGCTATTTTAATTTTATATTATTACCAAAAAAGTTTAACCATGAAGTACTTGATAATGAATCGAGTCAATAGCATTATTATCAGCATCCAGTCATATAATTAACGACATCATACCAACGAAACCAAAACAATTGCTAAGTGAAACTGTTCGCTAGTCTTAGAGGTAACAATACATTTAATGAATTGAAATTAAAATGTAACTATAGGGAGAATCTGTGTTTTGGCTGTGAAACAGATTAAGTCGTCGCTAAGGATAAACTGGATACGCGGTTTAAACCGTTTGACCACTAACAAACTTTCTCGAATTCAAACCAACATTTGCAAAGCTGTAATTAATGTTTTATTAAGACTTATAACAAACGTAGGCTAAGCGTTTTATCCCCAAACACATATTCAATACGATTTATATTAACTAATAAACAGGGCTTTCAAAGCCCGTAACAAAGCTTGGCTGGGTTTAACTTACACACCGCATACATTGTACATTGTATATTGTGTTTTACCACCGAAAAATCATAACATGAGCTGCTAACTCATCCTAAGCACGTCCACCAAACCACTCCAAATGGCTAACTTAGTTACTAAACTGTTCCATATGTACATTTGTTTATCCCAGGTAAGCTTTACCCTATTTTTGGCCACCTATGTTACTTTGCAATGTGCTATAAAACCATTTCTTTGTTTAACAACAGGATCTGCAGGATGAGAGCCAGCGCTTCGATGGTGATAAGTATCTGGCCAGCATTAAGACGGCCACCAAGCGTGACATTGTGGCAGCCGACGAAGTCGAGACTCTGGATGAATAACGCAATCAATCGAGCGGCTTAAACTGACAATATAGATAATACGCTATCAATGTCCGGGGTGCAGTGTCTGCTCCCAGTCGGAGCTGCACTATGCTTCGATGCTTTTGGCCTTGGCCTCATTTAACAATCGCAAACTCAAAACGACCAAAAAAAAAGATTAAAAAAACGTGCAACTAACCCTAGAAATTAACAACGAAAATAATCAAAACTTTCAAAATAACTAGAAAATTCTACGAAGCTCTTAGTTAAGTTCAAGCGAAATGGGAATCGGAATTCCCAATATTTACTAATTTACAAAATGCAGCTAAATGAAAAGCCTCGAAATGGCCCTAACTTGAATGGCCCATATGAAATGGAATGCATTTTTTAGTAACTCAATAGAGAATGACACATTTTTAGTTTGAAATTTGTTTCTCATCCTTACGCAAACTTTGTTTCTCCCAACCAAATAATTCTCAAAATGGAAAAAGAAATGTATTAATTCATGTCTTTATTATTATTTTATAATTCTTTTGCGACTTGCGCTGAATATCAGTTTTCAAGATTTGAAATTGTATTTTGTTTTCTCTAGTCTATGCATCATAGAAATTTTTATACTATTTTTGTTAAATTCATGTGGAAATGTAACGACGAAAACCACAAAAAATACTTTGAATTTCTGTTTATGCTTTAGTTAATTTATTTTATTTATTTTGTACAAATACAAATCATTTATTCTTCAAAAAGATATTTGCAAGGAAATAAAATGGAATCAAGATCAAATACTGCATCTTTCACACACACCGTCTTTCACCCAAAACGCATCTCTTTCGTTATTTAATTTGGTTAATGTACATTTACATAAATTTATTTATCACACACAACAAATAATAAATATAACAATAGTTTAAAGTTTGATATGTATCATAGAATGTTGGCTAGGAGTTAAACAGATCGAATGACCTCGTCGATTGTGCGGTTAGCAGAATGTGCTCGGAGTTGCATAACAAGTCAAGGGTAGAGAGATGGCTTTAGCATCACAATTGGTAATTGGTTAGTAACAGATAATCGATCTATTGCACATAGTTGCCCAATAAAGGCCGTCTGTTCACGTGGGGGCACTGCATCGCACTTTTGGCATGTACACAAAGCAAATACATTTAGAAAGAAAATGTTAATTAGTCAGGGGCTGATGTGGCGGTGTGTCAGCAGATAGGGGATTAGAACACAACATCAAGACACCAATTGCATGCTCAACTCGACTCAATATTCACGTACATCGAGGTGTGGTATGTGGCCCGCTGAGCAGGTGACATGTTCAAGTTGCCCTGATGCTTGCGGTTGTAGGCCCAAATCGCACAGGTGGCCAGCAGGGAGACTAGAAAATATGATGGGGTTAATCTGGATTCAAGCTATGAGAATAGTCTCTAATCTTACCCAGCAGGAAGAACATGAAGAAAATCTGCAGCCAGAAGTGACTGCCGCCGCTGCTGTCCACAATAATGCCCGCTGCAATAGTCACCACCGCTAGTCCCAGATTCTGCACAGACTGACAGCTGCAAAATGAACAATTATTGAGTTCATCGATACAAAAAGTCGGAAGATGAGTGATCTTACAAGCCATATGCAGTGCCCAGTTGATATTCGGGCACAATCAATGAAACCAGAGGCCACAGGCTGGCAGCCAACATGGAATAGGACAGTCCCATTATGCTCATCCCGATGTACGGATCCAACTGAGTGAAAGTCAGGAGGAAGTGGCCTAGCAGCGTGGAGATGGTGGCACAAAACACCCAGGTCACATTCCTTCCGACCTTGTCAATCACAAATCCAAACAGAGGCGATGCAATAGCAGAGATCAGGTAGACAATCGAGTTGACCGTGTTCGCCTCATCCGGAGTCATGTGGAATTTGCTCACGAAGAAGGCTTGGCCTAGAGCCACGAACGGAAAGATGGCAACATAATAGGCCACACAGACCACAGACACCATCCAGAAGTCCAACTTGAAGGTGACTATATCGCTTAGTTTGGCCAGCTCTCCACCAGGATTGTTATTCCGCTTAAGGATTCTCTCCGCGCGCTTATCCATCCAACCTGGGTGAAGGAAAAAAAGTCATAATATAAATGGATATTTATATACACAACCAATCCTACCTAGAATCAAGGTGCAAATTAGGGACATAACGCACGTAGAGGATGCCAGGAACAGGGCCACTCCCAGGCCCTTGTAGCCAGAGTAGGATTTCGAGACGTAGCCATAAAGAGGTTGCATAATCCAAAAGTTGACGGTGCTGCCGAAGCGGGCCACCGACAACTGCAGTCCAAAGACCATGTTAATCTCCTTGCCCTTGAACCATAGCACTGCATAGCTGTTTTGGGCCACAGCCAGCGACTCAGCCCCGATGCCGAACACAAAGCGTCCCAAGATCATCAACCAGAAGTGGCCCAGGACACCGCCGGTGGCGAAGATCAGCTGGCCCACGAGCACGATCAGCATGTAGATAATGGTGCCCATGCGGATGCCAAACACCCGGTCGATAAGAAAGCCACCCACAAAGCAGAGCACGATATTTGGCCACGAGTAGATGGAGTAAATCAGCGTGAATTCGGTGGAGCTGAGTTGCAGTTCCTTCTGGAAAACGTCCTGCAATGCGCCGGGATTATCGTAGCAAAAATAGGAACCTATGAAAGAGTTCGTTAATTAGGTTTGGTCTCAAGGCTGTTGATAGAGTTATGTTTAAGTATGAGTTTGGTTTTTTTAAATTCAAATTCATTTGAAAAAGTTTCAAACCACATCTTACCGAAACCCAAGAGGCACATAAAGAGCAGGGCCAGGAATCGATGTGGCGTGCTCGTTGGATCACAGCATCCGGCATCCTTCTGGTGGCCGGCGAGCTCCGTGTCCCGGGCGCTGCGTCGTCGCACCACAGGATGCACTTCGTCATCGCCGCTGCTGCAGGTGCTGCTGCTTGGCGAACTAACGATGGGTTTGCGCTCCTCGCGTGACATTATTGCCACTATTCCGTTGTCAGAATGATGGAGGAGTGACGGGAAATTTGAGTTGTGCGATGGTAATTGCTATTTGTGGCTGCTCCTGTTTTCCGGAATTCCTGCTCGTTTGCCGGTGGCCGGAAGGCGGTTGTTGGTATGCGGAGGATGGGGGCGGGCTGTGGCCCTACTGTTGCTGCTTATCACTAGACCACACCATTATGCCGTGTTTTTGTTGTTGCTGCTGCTGTTGCCTCAGTATGTGTGCAGTATTGATTATTCCGCACACAGAGATGATGGAAAATGGTAAGGTTGAAATGGGGGGGTGTTTCGGGTAATCTGCAAAAGAGCCAAGATTGAAAATTGCATTCCCATAAACATTTTCTTCCCTCTCATACACACACACATATATGTACATACAGGTAAATGTCACGGGTGGGTGTGTGTTTGTGTGTGCTTGCTATGTAAACATGAAAGATCCTGTTGTCCGTTGGTTGACTAACGGTTAATGGGTAATCAATTAAGCGCTTGCATGCGCATAACATTCAGTTGACACCTGATTTAAGGTTTTACTTCGTTACTTGCGTATTGAAAGCAGCTCTACTGTGTATAAAGTCGATATGTACATACACACGTCAATAAATAGGCATATGTAAATGCCGTATATCAACAAAAAAGGGGATTAATAAGCAAATGCCCCGTTATCGCACTCAATAAACAAAGTCACACACTAATTAATCACTAGTCCACGGTCTTATTTTGCATTATTTACATTCGATATTTTCAAATTGCGATTGTGGCGGGCTTACGTTCCAGGAAAACTTTACTTAATGTTTCCCAAAGTATTTATTTTGATTATCAAAATGTTCTTGTGATGAGCAAGTTCCATTACGCCTACTATATATTCAACAAGTCGAGGACTTACGGTTTATTTCTGTCCCCTGTCAGGAGAAGAATGTTCGTTATTACCTGGTTTCCTTACCTGTAGCTGAAGGGATGGAAGGTGGCATTGTGTTCGTGATATCGATATATCGATCACCTTGGGAATATCATTATTAAAAACCGTTACTATCATAACGTTGTTATAAAATTGCAAAACATAAGCAACTGATAACATTGTTAGGTTAGATATACTAGGGATATAAATTCGATTACCTAAATCTTTATACAATCGAAAAAGTTCCTGAAAATTAAAACAAATTATACGTTACCATTGAAAACCACATCATTATATTGTCATATAATAACGGTAATTTTTATAAATATCGATAGTTGCCAACACTGCTCCGCTGTGCATCACTGACCAGTGCTGCTAAACGCCCGTCGCGCATCAGGTGGCAACTGTGCTCTTACACCAAGCAAAACAACTATTATTATTATTAAATTCAGCACAAAGTTCAATGATTTTTAGGTCCTCTGCACACTGACAATTCGATAAACAAGCACTGGCACAGCGATAAGTATGTAAGTAAAAGTTTCAAAAGGAGACAAAGCCAGTCGAATCTGCAGGCGCACGCTATTTTCTGCAGTGTAAAGGCGCCAACGATGTTGTCTTCGTCTCGCACAACGCAAATTTATTCAAAGACCCACTGCCACATTTTGATACGCTCCCAAGCAGCTAAACACGTTTCGTATGCTTGCATGTCCATTTCGTAATGCCCCCGATCAGGAACTAAGGTCTGTCCACGCGAGATGGCGGCGATAAAGGTGAGATTGAGACTGCCCCTTTTGGAGCACACAGACAATGGCCCAACTAAATGCGTTGTACAACCACAGAACATCACCCTGGGCATTCTGTACGGCCTGTGGGACAGCATACGTGGCATGACACTGGTCCTGCATATCGATGACGAGGTGAACCGCCAGAATGCCGAGCAGGAGCACCGTCAACAGCTGCGTCGCACCGACAAGGATCGTTACGAACGCGCCAGGAGGTCACCGTCACCAGTGCCCAGTTCTGCGGCTGCTATGATTCGGGAAGAGTACGCCAAGCAGGCGGAGGAGAATGCCGACGAGCGGACGCTGGAAAAGATCCTGGGTAAGAAGCCAGCTACCCAGGATCAACAGCCGCAGGGGTAAGTGTAACACAAACACAAATCCCACGTAAATATATTTTTTAATTGCGCACTTGATTTATAATACGGCGACACAGGGAAAAGAAGATCGCCAAGAAGCTGTTCAAGTGCTGCATGCTCAATGGCGGTTTCACCTGGCTGAGCATCGTCCTGTTCGAATCCGCTCTGCTGCCCACGCTTAAATTCTGCCTCACCATCTTCTATGGAGCCCAATCCGAGACCCTGCCGGTGGTTTGGGGCTGGCTGCATCCCATCCTGTCCCTGCTCTTCGGCATGATGTGGGTACTGCCCATCTTCATGCTGTCTAAGATTGTGAGCTCTCTGTGGTTCGCGGACATAGCCAATGCTGCCTATCGCGTAAGAAAGGGACGCCCGCAGCTGATCCCCGGGATCAGCAAGCTGGTGGCCGACTTCCTATTTAGCATGGTGGTGCAAATGCTGTTCCTGGTCCAGAGCATGCTAGTTAATCTAGTGCCTGTCAAGTATGTGGGCTCATCGCTGTGCTTCGTGCATCTGTGCCTTCTCTACTCACTGTACTCCTTCGAGTACAAGTGGTTCAACATGGGCTGGGAGCTACATAGACGCCTCACGTACATTGAGAAGAACTGGCCCTATTTCTTCGGCTTCGGAATACCGCTTACCGTGCTGACAAATCTGTCCAGCTCGGTGATCGTCAGCAGCTGCATCTTTTCAATCTTTTTTCCCCTATTCATACTCAGCGGTAATGAGGCAAAACCCATTGTGGACACCACGTAAGTGTTTTTTGTTTGGTAATACAGTCCAGCATCACTAAATCGAACGTCTTAAAAAAAAACGTGAACTGAAAAGTGTTTAAGCTATCACGCAATTTCAGTCCAAACCATTTAAATTGTACGTGGTTATTAAATATAATTCGTATTCTTACTCTTTGTGACCAGCATATATCGATTTAGAGAAGCTCTTCTGTACTCTATCTAAAAATATAAATAACTAAATATTTGACTTCCGCCCAGTGAGGTCTCCCTGCGTCTCTTCTCGCCGGTGGTCTTCATATCGAACCTGTGCTTCGGCGGCAATCCGTGGAGCAAGGCCAACCGACTGAGTGCCATGCAGCGGCAGCAGTATGAGCTGCAGCAGCGCCAGCGTTTGCTCCAGCGCGACGAGCAGCTCCTCAAGCAGCGCAAGCAGCAATATGTGCAGCAGCAACGGCTGCAACAGGAGCAGCTGATGCGACGCGATCGCTCTCATTCGCGGTCACAGACACCGCAGCTGGGACATCCCCATCGCTACGCCCAGGCGCCCGTTTTCGATGCGGGACGGGTGCGCGACTCCTCTGCCTCGTCCACGCACAGCTCCAACGCGCCGAGCATTAATAGCCACCGGCCGCCGCCTTATTACGGGAGCTCGCTGCGCGGAGCCGCACCTTTGGTGCCCACTCCCGTGCCCGGTGCACCGAGAGCTCCGCTAACCCCGCCCGTGATACGCCAGGAGTCGGGGCCTGATGACTGGAACTTGTGAGATTTATGCTTATACACGCAACGTAGGCTTTAGTTATATATAATTCGATCTGTGTAATGTACGTATCATCTACCTATCTAACCATCGTGAACTGTGTAAGTTAAAGATAACTCTAGGTCTACGCATAATGACAATGTTCGCTAGTCGACACCGCCACCACCACCACAACGCCCCATTCGGAACGGGCATGACTATATATACATAGAGTGGCTATATCTGAAATGCGGCTCGCGCAACTGCTGCATAATCTTATAGATGTTTATTTTAGGCGGCGTTTTTCTCTTTAATTTTTGCTCGTAGGGTGTTATGCTCTACACTAGAAATTACGTCGGGCGTAAAGTTCGTTTAATGTATAATTAATCAAAAATAAAATTAATTTTGTACTTTCGTCAATTGTTGTACTTTGTTGCTTGCTTAATGGGGAGCGCTTGACCAACGCCTTATCAGTGCGATTTGTCTGGGCTAGATTATAAATCGTGTGAGTCAGAACTAATCTGAAATAGTTGGTAATATAAGTTTTTTTTTTGAAAACTTTCACAGTTAGTAATATGGATATCAACTCTTTGTTTTCTTATATAATTTTTTATGTGCTTATAAAATTGTATTTTGTTATCAAGAGTTCATAAATAGTTTTGCCCATTGTGACCCTATTCCCAATGTTTCCACTCCACCGATTCGAATAATAATTTCATGATGAATTGACAATGTAACAGCTCCTTAGTACCACATAATAACTTCCCCCCCCGCCGACCGAATACCCTTTCCCCAACCGACACCAATTAACGCTTGAGTTCCAGCACGAAACATCGAACCAGGATATGGGTTCATGTTTGGATTGGTGTTCGGTGTGGTTGATGTGGGGATGTGGCGTTGTGGGCGATTTCCGACCAAATTGATTATCACCAAGGTTACACCCATGTGTCCACACACTGTCCTGGTTGAAAGTGAAATTGACAGTGGCAGTATAGGTTGTACCTGTATCCCTTTTCAAAAGCGTAGTTTCCTGTCCAGTCACCATTTGTTCTTCGTCCAGTGCGGTTGATTTTTAGCTCTTAAAATCCGAAATCAAAAACCCTATGTGAATATCATAATGATTTTGGTGAAACCGAAGACCTCGAAAATCCTGTGGCTGGTTGGATTTTTATCGCTATTAAGCAGCTTTAGTTTGGAGATCGCTGCGCAAACGACTCAAAATATAAATGTTTGTAAGTTGAGCATCGATCGAAATGCATAAAGATATTATGCATGAAATATACATAATTATATACATAATGATTGCTGGTATGAGTGCACTTATTTGCTAAAAAAATCAAGCCAAGTCTTTCAGGACTTTTTTCATATTTTTTCGAATCCACAACGTATATTTTCCAACTCTTCAGGTTCATTAGATAAAAAGTAAACCAATTAGATGTTAATGTGGAGAACCATATTGGTTGGGTAGCTTAGTTGGGTGGTGCCAGTCATAATGAGTTTTTTAGGGCAAGCAAACAAACGCAATGCCACGTAATGCTTTTGGCCAATGCACCTTAACCCATGTGATCCCATCCATTTCGATAGTGTTCATCAACGAGGTGGACAATGAGCCGGCGACCAAGGCTGTGGATGTGGTGCTCACCTACCTGAAAAAGAACATCCGATATGGACTCTCCGTGCAGTTGGATTCGATTGAAGCAAACAAGTCGGATGCCAAGGTGCTGCTGGAAGCTAGTGAGTTGTGCTTGGGATTATTGTATGATTCTATTGCTCACACTTTCCACCTCAGTTTGCAACAAGTATGCAACTAGTATTGAGAAGAAACAGACGCCTCACTTGATCCTGGACACCACCAAATCGGGCATAGCCTCCGAAACGGTGAAGAGTTTCACCCAGGCTCTGGGTCTGCCCACCATTAGTGCCTCCTATGGTCAGCAGGGAGACTTGAGGCAGTGGCGCGACTTGGATGAGGCGAAGCAGAAGTATTTGCTGCAGGTGATGCCGCCGGCGGACATTATTCCCGAGGTCATTCGAAGTATAGTCACCCGTCTTAACATCACCAATGGTAAAGGGATTTGATAAATATATAAAAGTGAGGATTAAGGTATACCATTCTAAATCCTCACCAGCTGCCATTCTGTACGACGATTCCTTCGTCATGGACCACAAGTACAAGTCCCTGCTGCAGAACATCCAAACCCGCCATGTGATCACTGCCATAGCCAAGGATGGAACACAAGAGCGCGCGGAGCAGATCGAAAAGCTGAGGAACTTGGATATCAACAACTTCTTCATTCTGGGCACCCTGCAATCGATCCGCTTGGTTCTGGAGTCCGTGAAGCCAGCGTATTTCGAGCGCAACTTCGCCTGGCACGCCATCACGCAGAACGAAGGAGAGATCAGCAGCCAGGGGGATAATGCGACCATCATGTTTTTTAAACCCATGGCGGATTCGAACAATCGAGATCGATTGGGATTGCTGCGCACCACCTATAATTTGAACGAAGAACCGCTGCTGTCATCCGCCTTTTACTTTGACCTGGCACTGAGGAGTTTCCTTACCATCAAGTGGGTTTGGGTTTACATATTATATATATTTACTATATATATTTACTAACTTTACCTGCAGGGAAATGTTACAATCGGGCGCCTGGCCAAAGGACATGGAGTATCTGAATTGCGACGATTTCCAAGGTGGCAACACACCCGCAAGGAACTTGGATCTTCGGGATTACTTCACCAAGGTTGCTGCTCCACCACGTGTGCAACAAATTATGGTTGATTAACCACTTCCGTTTTGATTTCCGTTTCACAGATTACCGAATCGACTTCGTATGGCACCTTCGATCTCGTCACGCAATCCACTCAGCCATTCAATGGGCATAGCTTCATGAAATTCGATATGGATATAAGTGTGCTACAGATTCGTGGTGGCAGTTCCGTAAACAGCAAATCCATTGGCAAATGGGTATCGGGTCTGAATTCGGAGCTCATCGTCAAGGATGAGGAGCAGATGAAGAATCTCACCGCGGACACGGTTTATCGAATCTTTACTGTTGTGGTGGGTCACGACAGGGGAATACAGAGGATGTTTTAGTGGTGCAATGATTAATAGCACTCTTAAAAATGTAGTTTTTATAGCATAGTTGCTTTTATTTTTGATATATTTAACTTGTAGTCTTTTTGTGTCGCGTCTTTTGATCCTATTTAGTTACATATATACAAAATATTTAAGGTAAAGCCACGTTGTTTTAGTCAAACATTTTAAATTAAGAGAACACTATATTTTGTATTTACATAGACCAAACTTTATTATAACTTCACAGCAAGCTCCTTTCATAATTCGCGATGAAACGGCTCCGAAAGGATACAAAGGATACTGCATTGATCTGATCAACGAGATTGCCGCGATTGTCCACTTTGATTACACCATCCAGGAGGTGGAGGATGGCAAGTTTGGCAATATGAACGAGAACGCCGAATGGAATGGCATTGTGAAGAAGCTGATTGACAAACAGGCGGATATTGGCCTTGGCAGCATGTCGGTGATGGCCGAACGGGAGATAGTCATTGACTTCACGGTTCCGTACTACGATCTGGTCGGGATTACGATCATGATGCAGCGACCCAGCTCGCCCAGCTCGCTGTTCAAGTTCCTCACCGTGCTGGAAACGAATGTGTGGCTGTGCATCCTGGCTGCCTACTTCTTCACCAGCTTTCTCATGTGGATCTTCGATCGCTGGAGTCCCTACAGCTATCAGAATAATCGGGAGAAGTACAAGGACGACGAGGAGAAGCGCGAGTTCAATCTGAAGGAGTGTCTCTGGTTCTGCATGACTTCATTGACACCTCAAGGTGGCGGTGAGGCTCCGAAAAATCTATCTGGCCGTTTAGTGGCCGCCACCTGGTGGTTATTTGGGTGGGTAATCCTCTTTAGACTCTTTGAAACTCTATTATTTTAAAAGTTAACTTGTTCTTCCATTCAGTTTTATCATCATTGCCTCGTACACTGCCAATTTGGCTGCCTTTTTGACCGTATCACGTTTGGATACGCCCGTTGAAAGCTTGGATGACCTGGCGAAGCAGTACAAGATCCTGTACGCTCCATTGAATGGCTCCTCTGCCATGACATATTTCGAGCGTATGGCCAACATAGAGCAGATGTTTTACGAGATCTGGAAGGATCTGTCCCTGAACGACTCACTCACCCCACTGCAGCGCTCCAAGCTGGCTGTTTGGGATTATCCAGTGAGCGATAAGTACACCAAGATGTGGCAGGCCATGCAGGAGGCGCATCTACCTGCCACACTCGACGAAGCCGTGGCCCGGGTTAGGAATTCGACAGCAGCCACGGGATTCGCCTTCCTGGGCGATGCCACCGATATACGCTACCTGCAGTTGACCAACTGCGATCTTCAGGTGGTGGGCGAGGAGTTCTCCAGGAAACCCTATGCCATAGCCGTTCAGCAGGGCTCGCATCTCAAGGATCAGTTCAATAATGCGTGAGTAATAGGTAATTATAAGTGTGAGCTTCTCTATAACAGTATTATGCTTAAGAATCCTGACCCTGCTCAACAAACGACAACTGGAGAAGCTCAAGGAGAAGTGGTGGAAGAACGACGAAGCTCAGGCCAAGTGTGATAAGCCGGAGGATCAATCGGATGGCATCTCGATCCAGAACATTGGTGGCGTCTTCATCGTGATATTCGTGGGCATTGGAATGGCCTGCATCACACTGGTCTTTGAGTACTGGTGGTACAGGTACCGCAAGAATCCGCGTATCATCGATGTTGCCGAAGCCAATGCGGAGCGTTCTAATGCTACGGACCATCCTGGCAAGCTGGCCGATGGAGTCATCCTGGGCAACTCGGGCGAGAAGTTCGAGAAATCGAAAGCTGCACTGCGTCCGCGCTTTAATCAGTATCCGGCCACGTTTAAGCCTCGTTTCTAGAATTAATCTAATTACAATGATTCGAATATTATGGTAAAATGTGCACTTGGATGTCTACGTCTAGTTTTAATCGAATCAGTCACTTTGTGCACTTTTATTAAAATCTTAATAAATGTTTTAACAAAAAGCTTCTGTATAACCTGATTTATAAAATAACTGATCAACTTATATTAATTATTTTTGAATTTCAAATAATATTTAAAAATCCGTTATAGGCGTTTGAATGTAGTATTTTTTAGTATTTAATAGTGCCATGTGATATCGAACAATTGACACCGATATTTTCGGACAAAAAACGCCTCACGATATCGATGAACGATAGAGCCCGATAAATTCGGACAAGTAAAAAAGAACAACATAAAATTCCGCACTCACCCGCGCTCAACAGTTTTGTTTTCAATTAACCGCGATGGGAGACAGTTCGGATGAGGAATACCTGGGCACGGATTGGTTGCCTTACAGCGAACGCTCCGATTGGGAGGATGTGCAGCCGCTCGCCCAGGACGACGGTCCCAATCCGGTGGTGTCCATTGCTTACAGTCAAAAGTGTGAGTAATGCATGCGGCTTTATCTCTGAAAGTCACTACATCTGTGAAAATATATCCGTTCACCGTAGTTCGCGAGGTCTTCGACTACATGAGGGCCATAATTGCGCGCGGGGAGAAGAGCCAACGTGCCTTGGACCTCACCACGGATGCGCTGCGTCTGAATCCGGCGAACTACACGGTCTGGCAGTACAGACGCGACGTCCTGCGCGAACTGAAGGCAGATCTGAATGCGGAACTGGACTATCTGAGCGAGGTGATTGGCCAGAACTCAAAGAATTACCAGGTTTGGCATCACCGTCGCGTCATCGTCGAGATGCTGAACGATCCCAGCAACGAGCTGGAGCTCACTGAGAACGCCCTGGTCAACGACGGGGATGCCAAGAACTACCACGCCTGGCAACATCGCCAGTGGGCCATTCGCAGCTTTAAGTGAGTAAAACTATGTCTATTAAGAGAAAATAACTTTCTATAAATTACTTTTCTTTATTTTTAGTCTCTATGACGACGAACTTGGCTTTGTAGATCGTCTGATTTGCGAGGATCAGCGCAACAATTCAGCCTGGAACCAGCGCTTCTTCGTGGTCAAGCATTTCGGATACACGCCGGATTTAATCCAGCGGGAACTAACGTACACGATGAACAGGATTCGAATCATTAAGAACAACGAAAGTGCCTGGAACTATTTGGTGGGCGTAATGCGCCAGGGCGACAGTGGAAAAGCACTTCTGAATAGCTACCCGGAGGTGGTGGAGTTCGTGGAGGAGCTCTACCAGGCCGGCAATCGATCGCCCTATCTGCTGGCCTTCCTCATCGATTTGTACCAGGAGCAGGCACTCCAACTGAAGGTCAGCGATAGCGATCAGCTAGCCCGTAAAGTGTACGGTCTGTGCGAGGACATGGCCACCAAACACGATGTGATTCGTCGCAAGTACTGGCAGTATGTGGCCACCCATCTGAAGAACCAGCTGAGCACAGTCGAGGAGAAGCAGCAGCAGTAGTCCAGGTTATAAATCCATTATTGCTTAGTTTTAAACCACATACGACGTACTTAGGCCTTTTTTATACATAAATAAAATTTAATTTACCGTCAAGTGAGCGCCTGGAATGTTGCAATACCCCATCAAGACATTGCCACATGCCCTGATGGGCGGCTGTCTTCATCTTTTCCGCATCCGTCCAACTCTGTTTATCTAAGTGAACTGTTGTGTTTGCACACGTAAATTTCATTAACAATGAGCAGATAATTTTAGCGCAGTGTGTGCGCTAGCTGAGGCCATTCAGCGGTTAAAGTGAGCTCGTAAATTATGGAAACAATTAATGTATTTAATGCTAGGCTTTAGGAATAGCTGCTGTTTTGTATGCAAATGAATGTGGGAGTTTCGAGCTACGAAGTGGAAAGCATCGTAAATATTTTAGAAAATATTTCTAGAGCAGACATTATCTTTACCTCCAGCTATCTTTGTTCCGTTGCCACCGCAATCGTTATCTTTTTCGTCAGAGACAGGAAGAACCTTCAGTTTGCTGTCTCAATATTGTTATTTATTTAAATTTGCTTCTTTTAGGTTTTTGTGTTTGTTTTTTTTTCTCATTCGTTTTTTTAGTTCGAGTACATACAATATAGCAGTTGTAATATATAACTTTTTCATTTAATTTGATTTTCTTGCATATATATTGAGATTCGGTTTTTGCATTTTCATAATAGAAAACCTCCAAAGAAGCCCAGATCTTCGTCGCACTCGACTTGACCCAAATCATCTAAGGGGTAGTGGGAATTGGAAATTGGGAATCGGTTCGGGGAGTATGTACTTAAAATGAAGCAGAAGACATCTTTGGCGTGTTTTTTTATTTTGTTTGTTTCGTTTTAGTTCAGCTAAATAGGAGCAAAATCATTGAGTACTCGTTTGCGTAGTTTAATAAAATTTCGTAATAATAAAATATATATTTATTTTGTGTTTTTGTTTGGTTTTCGCTTCGTTTCGTATTCCTTTCTTGGATTTGGGTATATATATAAATTTGAAAAAAGCCTATAAATCCAAATATGTTTGGTTGGTACAAGACCATTTAAAATCAAAGCACTTCGTTTGGGTCATCGAAAGTATTCAATATAGTTTGAAAAATATATATGTAGTATTCTGAAACGTTTTCTTTAAATAGAGGAAATTGTGCATAGCTCTGTTCCATGGCCCAAGCGAGAGATTTTTGTTTTTTTTTTTCGGTTGATTCGAGTTAATCGAGATTATCCTGTTCACAGAGATTTTGCGTGGCGAGCCAGAAGAGAGAAGTAGTTGTTGTGTGTTGCTTGTTTAGTTCGTTTAACAATTTGATATATAGAGTGAGTTAATATATATAATAGTTTTAATAAATTGATGCGCTCCTTGATTTGCACTGAGTCACTCTGTTTGTGTTCTCTGTTCGTTCTTGGAGTTCATTTTTGTAAAAGCATTTTTAGCAAAAAATTAAAAATGTTCTCTCTCTCTGTCCTCGGTTCCCGTTTAAAATGTCTGACTTAATCGCCGCTCTTGATCGTTTAAATCCCCCGGTTAATGTTTAGTTCTTGTCATCGAATCCTAATCAATACCCATATAAAATAAATCCCTTGATTCTGGCCGAATAAACCACATTCGCCGATCGACGCCGCCGCGTTTCTGTGTGAGGAAGCTTCATATACCATCTATAAATATACTCGTACAGTTTCTTGGTTTTCTCGTTAATATAATTGTTTAAAAAATCAACGCCACTTGATGTGTGCCATGTCCTGTCTGTCCTAAAGAGTCCTAATGGGTGCTTACAGCTTTAAGCATAAGTTCTGCGTGGGCGCAGCGCTCCGATCGATCTCATATCTCGTATACCTAACCCAACCTGGCCTACTTGTCCTCCCCGATGCCCTCGTCGGTCGTGGTCTTGCGCTCCCTCGCCTCGTCACCGCTGATATCACATTTTTCAGCCAACATATCCTCGATGCCCTCGTCTACCGTCTGGCTCTCGCCCGGCACATGCTTGCGCCGCAGCTTGGTCACCACCACGCAGTCACCCTGCGGCAACGGCGGAAACTTTCCATAGGACGTGTTGTCAATGGTTCCCACGGTGCTGTCCTCGTAGCAATCCGGTGTCATCCGCACCCGGCACGTCTCGAAAGCCTTCTCGTAGCCCAGCTTCGTATACAAACTGCGGGACGCATCATTTCCAGGACGTATCACCACGAAGGGCGTGTAGCCGCGCTCGATCACCAGCTGGGTCAGCGACTTGGCCAGACGGATTCCATAGCTGGAGGAAAAATCATTTATTGCACAATTAGTACATGAGCAGTTTAAATAGAATCTAAGTATGCTTTACTCACCCCATGCGCCTAAAGTCTGGACGTGTTTGCATTGAGAACATGGCACCGTAGTATGAATGGACCATCCAGGCGGCTAGCTCTCCGGTTTCCTTGCGAAAGATGCCCAGGCCAGGTAGCTTGCGCACGAGGATGTCAAACAGCTGGACGCACTCGATTTCATTGGCAGGATATAGATCATGTATGCCCTGCACGTTGTCCAGGTTCAGCAGACGCATCTCCGCGTCCTCCGGCAGCGGCTCCAGCTCCAGATCGGTGTTCAGCTTGTTGCACACGTAGATATCACCACTGAGTCGTTCCATCACACCGAACTTCGAGTAGAAGTCATCCAGGCGATTCATAATGGCGATGTGCGTAAAGTTCAGGTACATAGGCTTCTGCCAATCTATAAGTACATCTTCGGTGCGCAGCATATCGACATGCTCGATGTGTGCGGATGGACAAAATATGCCTAGAGTTTGGTATATATTGTTGTGTGGCTAAAATATATAATTTATTTGTCAGTCCTAGTCTTGCATTTGGCGAAATTTCAAACTCACCGCAAGCGTGCATCCTGGGAAATGGAGAATTATCGGTTTGTCGGGCCAATCTTTAGCAACATAAAACTTAAAGTCCCAAATACGATCATTCAGGTACGTTTTTATGGTTTGATGAAACTGAAAGTAGAGAAGGGCATGTTGAAATAAAATCCATTCCAGGAACATAAATATGAGTGATGAAAATATAATAATTCGTGAATCATTTTTAAAGTGAGTAGAACTTTAGTACGAAATCGTTCGTGCTTAAGATTAATAACTTGAGAGCACAATTAATGAAATTAAATTAGTGCAGTTTACTACTTTGAGCACTCCCCATATTTTACAATTACAAAAGCAATTTCCCAGTCTTGGGCATCGCATTCCCTTAGCTGTTGGTAACCGCCCCGGAAAAAAGTTGCTCGCTAAAAATCGAAACTTAAGGCAACTCCGGCGGTGGCCAAATCCTCGAGTCCTTTGCCAAACCATAGATATAGCCAGCAAAAGTACAAAAGCACGTGATGTTCAGGGCGGAATGGCATTAAAAATTGAACAAAAATACAAGTGTAAACAGTGAAAACAGGTCAACAAACAACAAAAAATGCGGGACCAGTTTTGAGGGTTTGGGATTGCATGACTGGTGGTCTCGGTAACGCCTCCTGACTACTGGAAAACCCCCATTTTCCCGCCCAACTGCAGGTAATTGTTGGTAAATTATCTGAGAATTGGGCGTGGCACCTGGGGAATATCTTGGTGTCAAGTCGGGTGGTCATGCAAAACTTTGAAGGGAAATAAGGATGCAAAAGAGTGATGGCATTTTTGATACGCACCTTTAACGATTCCGGCAGATAGCGCTCTAAAGTTACCAAAATTTCTGGAAGCTCTGATTCATGCACCAAACGAAAGTGTTTACCTTCAGGAATGATTTCCATTTCTGCAACGAAATTAAAGCCAGGTTACATTTGTGTGTAATTATGTAATGCTTGTATATTTAGAATCCCTATACGTCCATCAAGGTCCCACGTTTTGGCCTCTTTCAAGGCCAACAGCTCAACAATAGCCAAGTTGGAAAGCAAAAGTCACAGCGGCGGGGCACTCACGTCCGGATATTAGGGATGCTCTGCCACAAATGGCAGAACGCAATATGGATTGGCTTCTCATATCCATGGAGAACTATCGCCCCCAGGTTACTCTGCCATTCAAATTGGTTGTGCATCGGAAGGACATCGGCAATTGAGCCAAATTAGCAGGAAAGTGCCATGCCAAAACAGGTAATCTCCATCAAATTTCGCCGAATAATCAATTTGATTCGATTAACTGAAATTTGGATCAATTACCGTCATTGATTGATGGCATGAGTGGACTAGATTTACAAGTTTTCGGATGGCATCAAGGTTAAACCTTTAATATACAAATTTTGAATTTAAATGGAAAACACTTTAAGTTTTACTTTGGTACTTTAGTTCGTACATTCAAACAAATGAAAGTCATCTTTTAAATAGTGGATACAAGAAATACATACATTTGCTATGCTTAGTGTATGTTTTCTTGTTTTTATCACAAGATTGATGGCTGTTTTGATTGATTGGCGATTGCGCCAAATATCATTATCCTTCGCCCTTCCAAGCCATGAACCACTCCCATTTTTGCAGCCCGCCCACCACCAGTGGTTACTATGACTATTTACTGCAGTAACTTGTGCGCTCAAAACGAACGTAGCAATGGGGCACATGCTGGCTGAAATTAGTATTAGCCATGTTGTACATAATCCAAGGTGGGCCCCTGGCAATGGAGGAGTACGAGTGGGTGGACCAGACCACTGGCCAAGATATGCCACGTATCCGCATCACGTCTGATTCAGCTCAGACAGTGCTTAACACTTGTGTGCCTTGGCAAAATCAATATCTGACTTGAGCATTTGCTATTTCTGTTGACAAGATTTGTCAACTTTTTATCATATGTGGTGAAAGAATACTCATAAAGAATTAATTTTATATATTAGAAGAGATTGAAACTTTCGGAATTAAATAAATATTTTCCCTCCTTAGCTATCGAATCAGTTAAATTGAAACTTCTAAAACTCTAGTTTTTTTTTATTCCTCAAACTATTGTGACGGGAGAATTGGTAAAAAGTATTTCTAATTTTTTCCACTGCAAATATATCCCCTGTTTTCGAGTCGGCTGGCTTATAGCGATGGGTCTGCTATGACAGTTTTTGTTGATTTGATGGATAAAAATACCGTTGACATTTCTCAGCGACACCCCCGCGGGGAAATCGGAATCCCAGACGCAACACCGCAGGTGCCGACATCGCCCCGAGAAAGTTCGTTTTCGCATTCGCATTCCAATCCCGAGCCCTTTCTTCTCTATATGGTCGGTAGACTACCCCGCCCACGACTGCCGCCTTACCTGTGGCATGCTATCGCACTTGTCAGCCAATTTATTTTGGCTACGTTTGGGTTTTTTTCCGGCCTAATTATTGAGTTGCCATATGGCTGCGATGCGTTAAATCTTAATACCCTGGTCGGAAGGGCATCATGAATTTGTCATGAGCTGGCTTTCCCTGAATTCGCTTGTAAGGAGCACATATTTGCAAATTTCCAGGAAATGAGGCTTGGTTGAACTCAGGTAAATTCAGTTGAAATAAATAAGAAATAACCAAAATCGATGGTACTGTAAAATTTAATAGAATGGAAAGGTTTCCATTTGTAAGGATCAACGGGAGGTAAAAGATTAGCAGAAAACCAAAAGAATATATGAAGGATAGAGGGAATTTCGATAGAAAAAAGGTAAATAAGGTAGTCATGGAAAACAAAATGGAATAGCCCACAATAACCGCAAGTGATTGGCTTAAAAGAATAGAAGGAAAGGGTAAATATGAAATAAGGTATCTCTAAACTCAGATATTAATGAATATAAATATGAATACTCCACAATTGCGAGTGAGCTTCTAAAGATGAGGAATACTTGTATCTCAAAGACTATATGGTATAGGCTATTTTCATAGTTATTAATGATACGACACGCTGAAATATTATAGAAAAGCGAATTTCGAGGAACCCTTGGCGGCTGATTACAGATGCGATTTCTTAGCCGAATCCACGCTAATTGACATGCACATGTGCACTTTCGGGAATGGCGCGCAGAAAAGTTAGCGACGTGTTCTCAATTAAAACGGAAAAATCAGATACGATCCGAGGAATGTGCATAGGGCACTGTTCCCCACCCCGATTTCTTTTGCCTGTGAAGTGCACTTACAAAAAATATTAATTCCGTTGACCTTGTGTGAATTTGAGGCTGCCCTGGCTGGTGGTCCGGCTTTTGCTTCTGCTGTTTGGCGGTTGTGGTGGTGCTTTTGCTTTGCGTTTTCCTTGCTTTTGCGGTTTTCGACTTTATCCTCGAGGCGTGTCAGCTTTGCGTGCGCGGTATATATTTAAATTTATATTTTTATTTATTTTATACGCTCACCGAATTATATGTGGTTTATGTTTGGAAATTTATAAATTTAATTGATTTGGTTTTCAGTTATTTTTTTTATTGGTTTTGAAAAAGTGCAGTATGAAAATAATTGTTGTTTATAAATTTATGTTCCGTTTTTATATTCAAATCACAGATGTCTTTATTAGAAAAATTTAGTTATTATTTTAGGCTGTATTAGTTGATAGTTGTTTTTTTTTTGTTTTATATTATTGGAAATTCTGGAAGTTATCTTTTCTGAGTTTGGTTTTGCTGCTTCTTGGTTAGGCCGTTTTTTAATGGAGATGTCGGCAGGCTGTGATTGATTTTTCTGTCGATTGATTTTTGAGTGGGCCTAACTCGATGGACGCGACTGTTGTGAACTGTCTCCGCCAGAGATTACAGTTAGTTCTCTTGATTCTCCTCCTCTGCTCTCCACTCCTTTCTGCTCCTTCCTTAGCCCCCGTTGCACCTCCACTGATGGCCTAACCAGGCGGCGTCTTCTTCTTCTTTTCACCGTTAACGTCCAAGCGCTGCTGCTCTGTACGCGCGTGTGTGTGTGGTGTGTGTGTGCTACGCGCTTGAGTGTGTGTGCATAGCGATTGAAAGGGGCGGCGGGGAAAAGGGTGGCGGAGTTTTTGGAGTTTTGCAGCCGACTACTATACTCGGCAATTCGCTTTTCGAGACGCGTCTATCGTTGCAATTTATGTATTTTAACAGAAAATTGATTTTCCTCTGCGGCCTGGCCTGATTTCAGCTTCCTTTTTTAGTCCTGCGTGGGCGGCTGAATCCTGGCGGCGCCCTCAGTGTTGATTTACTTCAGTTTGGCTTTATATTCTTTATTCTTTTTTGGCCACACACAACCAAGGACACTCACGCACACACACACACCGACACACGCACCCACAACGGTACACGCACAGTGGAATCGAATTAGAGTTTGAATAATTCGATTGCGGCGGCTGGTTTGAGAACTTTTTGCATCAACTGTGCTTGGACTGGACTGCTTGCTGTTGCGTTGCTGTTGCTGTTGCTGCTGCTACTGCTGCTGCGTTGTTGCTGTTGCTGCTCCAATTCGCTGCTGGTGTTGCCTTCGCCTTGGATGGATTTTCCTCGGGCTGTTGGTTCTCTGCCTTGATGACCTCTGCGAAAACCGAACTGAACTGAACTGGCTGACTGACGACAACGAACTGATTTCGCGGCCCAAGGAGCAGCAGCCATGAAAGCGCCGCAGCAACGGCAGCAGAATCAACAGCAACAGCAGCAGATGTTGCTGTTTTCGCCGCAGCCTGTTGTTGTTGCCATCGCCTCACAGTAGGCCGATTTCAATGCTTCCTGGAACGCTCTAGACAGATCTCGAAGAAAATTTGTAGTTTCTACTTAAGGGAGTTACTGCCATTAAATAATTATTTGCAACACATTTTCAATAATAGAGTAATGTATTTATTAGGATCAATTAAAAAAAAATATATTTAAACATTTTGCAATATTAATTTTTTAAATTTTTTCAAATTTATAAATAATACATTTATCATTAACCCGAACCACTGCGCCTGCAAATTCGAGAACGAAGGAAACTGCAACGTGGCAGCGACGTCGTGTTTTTCGCCTTCGTGAATTTATTCGCTCTCTCGCAAGGCTCCTCACCCTTTGTAATTCGCTCATTTCTCTCTGCACTTGCAAAAATGATTGCAATCAGAGGAAACACAAATGTTTCATACTCTTATATATATATATCAGTAAGACTGTAATTTCTTATAAATTGCATACTGAATTTGCACAGGATAAAATTGCCCCGGTAAGTATGCAATAATTTCGATAAATAATTTAAATAGCTTATATAGTTTTAATAATACGCCGTGGACAGCTCAGTTGGAGTTTAAAAGTGACGTTCTTCGGAACGGTATTTATGCATTTTTTTATTATATATATTGGTGATGAAATGCAATTTCCACAGACTTTCTCACAGTGCGAGTGCTCTTTGTGTGCGCTCGTCCTCTTTCACTGTTTACCTCCCACTTTCGCCCTGCAGTTGTGTTGGTACTCTCCTGCGTTGGTGTTGCCATCCCCATCGAAAAGGCTCTCTTTCGGCCACTCTCTCACTCCAACTCCTTGATGAGACGGATGAGGAGTTCGGCTTTTGTTTTGCACGTTGCCATTGCCCAGCGGTAACTGTACACCGTACTGGATTGGGATATGCGTTTTCAAAACACATTAGCGGCAACAAAGGCAAAAAGGAGAAAAAAAACTCAAAAAAAAACAGCAGTGAAAAATGGTCACGGCGTCAGCGCAATACGTATACGCCACGTAGCGCCGCCAGTTTTTGGAGCACGTGTCACCAAAGCCGGTTGCTCTCTGTCCACCTTTCACACTCTCTCTCTTTCTACCCCACTGTTGTTTTTGTTTACGCCGCTCAGCTGTGAGGACCTCAAAATCCTTGTTGCCGAAAAAATCCATTTTAATCGCCGCCGTTTGGAGTGATATGCCATCAGAAATCCGGCCGACTTGACCGGCCCAAGGTCGCGTGTGCAATTGACATTTTTATTGACATTAAGTGGTGCAGGGACTAGTTTCGGTTTCAGAAGTTCCAGTAATTAAAGCAGACATGAAGACGCGCCAAAAAACAACGCCCGGAGTGCTAGCACTCCTAAATGCACTATGCAAAAACTCTGGTAGATTTGCGAGTCTTAAAAAATCCCAAAATCCAAGCTCTCTCAAAAACTGCAAAAAATTGTGATCATTAAAATAGGACTGACCAAAGGATAATGACTGGGGAATAATTGTAATTGCATACTGGATGCGCTTTGAAAAGATACATGAGTTAGCAAATAACGAGGAAAAACCTTACTTGTAATATTAATTTTTAATTAGGTATCAGCATTTTTTTTGTGTGCACTTTGTGTGTGCTGCATTCATTCAAGTTGCGACTTGTCCGCCCTGCCACATGCATCATGAATCACGCAAATTCGCGGCACGCAAAGACAATGACGCCTGCCCCTTTTCGCACCACTCGCTGGGTGTCGAGGACGCATAACTCCGGCGTTTGTAATCAGGGTCGTCAACGCGAAACTATAGTAATAATAGATAGAAGAAAAAACACTGACATTTCCAAGGAAACTTTGCTCGTAAAAGCCCAAATAACAGTTAGCATTCATGCCGCCCTTTAAGTTCTGTGGCATTTAGTCAGGTGCCCCAAAGGCGGGGGAATTGGAATTCGGATCCCGGCAGCGAAGTGCCGACAGTCGTTTGACAGTAAAACTCTGGCCTTGGGGCGCATCTATTAAAATTTATATGCAACCCAAACTGGAACTGGACGCCACCAGACAAGATACACACTGTGCGGAAATGGGACATCCCCCCATAACCAGCGATGTAACTTAATATACATTTAACTGCTATTAAGTGGGATAGAACCCAAATGAAATGTCTAATCTATATGCATTCGAAACACAGTGGATTTAAAAGCATACGTTTTATGGTATTTTAATTATTAGTTGCAAATATTGAAGCATATTTTTTGACACATTGTGATATAATAATCTTTTTCATATAGTCAGAAATAACTCTTTACCTTCAAAGGTAATATCAGCTTAAATGGAAAGTAGGTACATTTCTCCCAGTGCCTTTTTGTTGAAGCACTTGCCGCGAACGGCGGTGTTGACAAACTGCTCGCAGAGTTTTTGGCTTCGACGGCACGGCTTTCGCTTGGCTTTGGCGACTTTGGCGACTTGGCGCCTCGTCCTTGGCATGAAGTTCGTCGCTGGCCTTTAATTAGCTTTGCTCGGATTACTCATACGCCATGGGGTCTGAGTCGAGTGGAGTGGAGTGCAGCAAGGCTCCATTGTTTCAGCAGTGGCATGCGGATGTGGTTGGTCAAACGTGCATGTCGGGCACGTGTTTTGCTTTGCGTTGCTTTGGCTTGGCTTGAATTGGTTTGGTTCGGGTCGGGTGGTGTGGTTTGGTTTGGGGTTAAAGTTAAAGCGAGCGCTCTTAATGTCAGGGTCAATGCAGAATACAGGGGTCTTGCATGTTTGTCCGATGGGTGAAATCGACTGCCATCTTACTCGCCCCAATATTTGTGGCATGCATATAATACCCACTGACGGTACATAAATCAAAATATACTTGTACATATACAAAAAACCGGACGACACAATGTGTGTTTTGTTGCTCGAGCGAGCGATACAATATTTATTCAAAAGCAATTGGCTGGGCGCTTCTGTCGCCGACAGCTGCACAAAACTCGGGGGACACTTTTGACACACACACACACGTGGCCAGACTGACCTTATAGCACATAATGAGTTTGCAGGGTATGCAGAGAAGCAAAGTGGCCTTGCCACTGGCAATTAGAGTTATTTTCACTCGCAATAGGGGACATGTCGGTGCTGCAACGTGCCCGCAAAATGGCCAAAAACAAGTGCATGAATAATACAGGTGAATGTTGTTATGACCATTTGCCACTATTGGGGCACATGAAATGGTCTACTAAATCACACATACATATATATCATTTGGGCACCAAAAGGAATTTGCCTATAATCCTAGCAGTCAATTCCAAAAAAATATTTTTTGGATCTATAATATTACCAAATCGTAGTGAAAATTTGATAATTATTTGTCTGCCAATTTGTTAAATATTGCAGAGTTAAGAGTTAGACGTATATACATAGTTTATAGTTTAGCTAACATGGTCAAAACCAACATTTTTAGTCGGTTTAGGTTATTATATATATTAAAAATCAAAAATGTAGTTAATGTTATAGTTAATAGAAATTTCAAAGCAATTAAATTTCCCGCCAAATAAAAGTGTGACCATATAGTCTACATCAAGCAAAAATCGTCAAACTCTTTGGCGCGTTTTGGTATGTTGTGCCACTGCATCGTTTCCATCAGCTGTTTATTTAATTTCAAAACTAAACCCAAACAAATTAAAACAACGAAAATGGCAACTTTTAAGCCAAAGTTCTTGAAACCGGAGACCGACGATGCAATCACGGATAATGCAGCTGGTGAACAGCAGTCCTCCGCCTTTGTGTTCAATGCCAATCACAATCTGGGACTTGTGGATCAGGTGAGCTCATTAACAATTATCTTTAAATATTTGTTAAAATAACACATGAAACTTAAACTTTTGCAGAGGGAGCGTTTGCCCATACGCCAGTACCGGGATCAAATACTTTACTGCTTGGAAAAGCATCAGGTGGTCATCCTGGTGGGTGAAACAGGCAGGTTTGTTTGGAACTACACAAGATTTCAAGGTATTCCTTCTAACTCTGTGGTTTTTCCACATTTTCCAGCGGGAAAAGCACCCAGGTGCCGCAGTATTTATATGAGTGGGGCTGGCACACCAAGGGACTCATAGGCATCACCGAACCACGACGTGTTTCCACTGTAAGTAATCCCTAACCAAAACACGTATAAAATCAAAAGATAAAGACTTAATTTTCAGGTTACCCTGGCGAATCGCGTGGCCCAGGAACGAGGCGAACTGGTAGGTGACACGGTGGGCTATGTAGTGCGCTTCCTGGAAAAGATGACCGCGGAGACCAAAATCAAGTTCATGACCGAGGGCATCTTGCTGCGCGAACTCCTAGCCGATCCGCTGCTCACCCAGTATGGTGTCATCATCGTGGACGAGGCGCACGAGCGGAATATGCTCACGGACATGGTTTTGGGACTGCTCAAGAAGATCCTTCGCAAACGCAGCACACTCAAGCTCATCATTTCATCGGCTACCATAGATGCGGGCTTCTTCAGCGAGTTCTTCAGCTGGCCAGGATCGGGCGATGTGAGCGTTAGACTAAGTATTGAAGGTCGGATGCATCCAGTGACTAATTTCTATCTCAACGAACCCTGTGCCGATTATGTCAAGGAAACGGTGGAGACCGTCTGGAAACTCCATCAAAAAGAGCCACCTGGCGACATTCTGGCCTTCCTAACCGGCCAGGAGGAAGTCCTGGAGGCGCTGGATCTGCTGCGCGAATACATCGCCAGCTCGGAGAAGGAGAATCTCAAGGTGTTGCCCATGTATGGGAGTATGTCGAGCAACGATCAGTTGGCAGTGTTCTTTACCCCGCCCAAAGGAACTCGCAAAGTGGTGCTGGCCACCAATATAGCAGAGACCTCCATCACCATACCAGGCATCGTTTATGTAATAGACTGTGGCTACGTCAAAGTGAAGTGGTACAATCCCAAAACCTGCAGCGACAGTTTGGTGATAGTGCCCGTCAGCAAGGCGTCGGCCGTCCAGAGAGCAGGACGAGCGGGTCGCATGCGTCCCGGCAAGGTCTATCGTTTGTACACTAAATCAGACTACGATGCACTTGCTCCGCGACAGCCACCCGAAATGCGACGCAGCGAAATGAGCGGTGCTGTCCTGCAATTAAAAGCGCTGGGCATCGGAAACATACTGCGCTTTGATTTCCCATCGCCACCACCGGCGCAGAATCTACTTTCCGCATTGGAGGGTCTATTTGCCTTGGACGCCATCGACGAGCAGGGCAATCTGACACAGCCCGTGGGTTATCTACTTGCCGAACTGCCTTTCAGCGCTATGCTTTCCAAAATGCTATATGTCTCTGGTGAGATGGGCTGCTCGGAGGAGATCATAACCATTATTGCATTGCTGCAGGTGCAATCCATATTTTCGCGACCAGCCTCTGCGGTCGCCCAGCAAAGTGGACGCATTGCACATCGGCATTTTGAAGTCGCGGAAGGGGATTTCATTACGATGTTGAACGTTTACACTGGCTTCGTGGAAGAGGGCATGACCAAGGACTTCTGTGGCCAATACTACCTCATCTATAGAAATCTTAAGAGGGCCCACGAGCTGAGGGAGCAGCTCATTACATTGGCCAGGAAGAAGTACGGCATTCCAATCTTCTCGTGCAAGGGCGATGTGGAAACGTTGTGCAAATGCATCACCGCCGGCTTCTTCACACAGGTGGCCTATCTGCATCACTCCGGAGTTTATCGACAAATCAGCAGCGGCACCGAACTGGCGATTCATCCGAACTCCACTCTCTACACACTTCCTCAAGCTCAATATGTGGTCTACGGGGAACTGCTACAAACCACGAAATTGTTCATGAACTACGTGACCGTAATCAAGAGAGAGTGGCTGACGGAACTGGCTCCGCATTACTACCAACAGACCACAGTGCGGGATTAGCAGAAACCGAAGCCTCAGTGGTAGGAGTAAGTGCATTAGAGTAGTTGATTAAAACAAATAATTAAGTTTATTGTAAAATTATAGGTGAGACGCCTCTTGAAAAACCACTTAAGCTTAGGGAATGGATTCCATGATGACTCCCATTAGGAGTTTAACCAGTGGCGACACGTCCTCGTCCCTGGAACATCATCATAGACTCGGGTCCACGGATGACCCGCGACATCAGCTCCCAGCACATTTTGGCGGGCAAAAGACTGAGAAAACCAGGATTAATTACATAAGATATTTAATATTATAAATAGACTACTTTACCATTTGAGAGGAGTGAGCAGTCGAATAGAGTTGGGCAGAACGCACCACACCTCGTTGCAGCGAACGGCGTTCTCGATGCGATCCGCCACATACTGCGGTTCCAGCATGGGCATCATCCGCGGACGGACACCCGAAAACATGCCAGTATTGATGTAGTACGGGCAGATCAAACTCATCTGGATTTGATCATAGCCATGGGCCTTCAGATCGGTGAGCAAACTCTCGTGGAAGCCAATGCAGGCGTACTTGGTGGCGGCATAATCACTGCATCCGTAGGTGCCCAGCATTCCAGTTACCGAGCCCACAGTCACGATATGACCACGATTATTACGCATCATGTGCGGCAGGAATGCTTTCACGGTCCAGTAGTGCGAGATGATATTGATGTTGTATGTGTTCTGGATGACCCGATCGTGCAGCTCCCAGAAGGGCTTGCAGCACACAATTCCGGCATTGTTAATCAGTATGTCCACGGGGCCAACCTCCTCGGTGACCTGACTGGCCCGTTGATAGATTTGCTCCCGATCTGAGATGTCCACTACGTAGCCCTTGCAGTTGTCATAACCATGTTTGGCCAACAAATCCACAGTTGTCTTAATGGCTGCGCGGAAAATTATAGTCAAATATTGTTTAGCTAATCAAATTGTAAATGTAACAGCTTTCACTAGCTGCCGGGTTTTTTGACCCGCCTTGCAGAAGCTGTGACGGCGTCATTAGCATCTAGGTGTGATTTTTTAGACCCACCTTCATGATTGATATCCCAGATGACAATGCGGGCCTGAAGTCGAGCAAAGTTTAGGGCAATCAAGCGTCCAACACCGCCGCCTCCGCCCGTGACGAGCACCACCTGTCCGGAGATATCCTGTTGTGGATAACAATAAGCAAGCAATCGTTTATTATAAAGAAATAATTGTTTAAATATGTTTTATAAGATGTTGTATAAAATCGTTTTTCACATAATTTTCATTTCGTAGTAATAAAATAATATACATATATAAGCAAACATATTTAGCATACGAAAAAGGTGCGACTGCCTTATGATAGTGCATGTGGAATGACTTGGGCATTTTGCATAATTTAAGTTTGTTATTTTGGCCAACGAACGTCTTGCCACATATGCTTGAATCATAAAATAAAACAGATGTTGCAAAAGTGTCTCCAGCTTTTATTTCGTTGGCTTCACGACAAAGTTCAATCAATTTGAGCTGAGTTCAATCCCCTACAACAAGGCATATTGGTTTCCAACGCTATAATGCAGCTAAGGAAGCTCTTTTTAGCTGTCTGCTAGTCAGATCCCAACTTTTTCTTTTGGATTGCTTGTAATTTCAATGTACTTCTCTATGCAATTTATTTTTTTGGTGTGCGTGGAGCGTGCACTCTGCAACAACAACAGTGACTAAGGAAAAGGCAATGTTTTGGATGAGGAAAAACTTGTTGTCATACTAAGTTGGTTGCTGCTCATTGGACTGCTAAGTCACGGATATTTTTGGCCACAAACTAAAGATGCGTTTAACTTTGACAAACGTATATACCTAAAATGTATGTAAATAGCTTAAATTCAATGTCAGCCATGAACTTCGCTTAATTAAAAACAAAGCTCCATAAAGGCAAATATTTAAACAAATATTTTAAGAGCTCGTACCATGGTTAGACTTTGCAGAAGCCAATAAATATTTAAAATAGAGGAGGGTTCATTCATGAATAGCCAGCAAAGCGTGTGAACAAAATTGTTTACCATCGAAGCGTATCAAAACAAAGAAAGGGGTTTGTTCAAACGCTTTTTACGACAATCTTATAAGGTTTGCAGACGGAGTAAGTAAATTCGAAAGTTTTTAGACTCCGCGCAAATCAACAAACAACGTGCTTGTCTAAGCCTTAATCAAAATATTAGTTTTTCTAGTTTGCCACTAATTTTTCAGGCTGAGAGTATCGTAAATTCGACTGCTTTAGAAATAGCAAACATGAGTTGTTTTCATTACCGCGAAACTGCGCGTGGCTCATTAAGATTTGTGAAATGGCCAAAACTGGCGGTTTGCACCATAATAAAAAAAAACAAAAGCCATGGCTTTAAGGTAGCTCTACCTATGATTGATTTCGAGTGGCGAACTGGAAGCTGCTGCAAACATATATATATATTTTTTGTGGGTGTCTTTTGACATGGTGTTGTGTAATCGGGGTCGATCGGGGAAAGAAAGTCTATCAAATTAAAAATAAAATATACACATTTCCGCTGTACCTTTAACTTTCTAAAACGCTGCGGCAGCAGACTATAGTAAATCGACTCCAGTATGTAGTATACAGATTTAATCGCAAACACCATCAAGTCGAGGAAGAACTGAAAGAAGGCTCTGAGCGGATGCTCCATGTGCAAGAGACCCGGTGCCGCGGTCATGATGATGGGTATTTTGGCTTGTATCACGCCCTTGGCAATTCAATTCGTGGGCCACACGTGCGCAGGAGTTTTGATTTGGTTTGGGGTTCGGTTTTTTTTTTAAATTCACTGCGCATGCGCGGCTTGAATGGCTGATTAGGGCTGTGGCACACCACACAAATGGCACTGGGCATGCGCAATTTGATCACTTTTAATGGCGCATACAAATCGAGCCGCACAAATGCAAATGAAATTCGCTGGAATTTCTCCGTCTTCCTATATGCCCGTCTTGGATTTCAACGCGCACGATCCGATACAATCCGATCCTAAGCACTCACGTCCGTCTAGCATGAACTCACAATCCCCACTGATGATCGCTGGCCTGGCGAAAAGCAGAAAACCTCGAGCCCAAGCCAACGCTTTTTCTATTTTGTTGCCTATTTCCATTGTGCGAGATTCACATATTCACACAATGCCAGAAGAAATTTTCGGCCAGCATAAAACGCCAGCCGAATCGAGCACTTTCTTAACTTGGCTTTTGCTCGACCTGTTTGCTTGCTCATTTTATTGTCTTAGTCGGTCAGCATTTGATTGTGTCTTATGTTGATTCCGCTTTAATTTCCATGCTACAGTGCTTATTTAAATCGGGCCAATACCGACTCGACCAGTCTAAAAGATACTCTTGCCTATCAAGCTTTACGATTAAACAATTTCTTATTTTTTAAAGAATTTTTTTAGAAGCGTAGTCTAATTTTTGCACTATAATTACACCCTTCACGAAAAATTCATTTGTACATTTGGGTCTACAAATTAACTAACAAAAATTGACGACTTTATATAGAAAAGATACTCTCTTCATTCAAAATACTGTTAAGTTTTCTAATACAGAAAAATGTATTAGAACCTGGTTTATAAATGTATTTTAAATGTGTATAAATAAAATTAAATGTTCCCGAAAATATACAGTTGATGCATTAAAGACACGATGCGACTATCACCGAAGAGTATGCAACAATCTACGAAAAATTACACATTTATTAAACGAAATTTCCTTCAGTGTCTTGTAAAACAGTTGGGACGGAAATCGTACCTTTTTAAAAATGTATGGCCAACAGGCCAACCAAGTATCAATTATTTTCGTTACTCGTTGTACTTAATTAATGGTTTCTGCATCACCATTTGGTCTCTACAATTAAAGTGGTATATCAAAATCGTTTCCAAATAAATTCTTATTTTGACAATTATGTGAAATTTAATATACAAACAGTTTGGATAATAGGGATCCTATCCGATTCAACTCATATTACAATATAAATGCTATACTTGTCACATTTCTTTAGTGATTTTTCTGTATATCTCTAGCTACAAATATTAGTTTTTATTAGTACCTAGTGTATCCTTAATTTGCTTAGCTGATCGCCAGGACAGGAAGCAGTTTGCTTTATCGATACCGATTCCAATCAATTGCAGTCACGCGGCAATCGTCACGCGGCCAACAAAACTACCGATATTTTAGCCAGGCGCACAGAAATCCCCAGACCGTCGAGCGGTGCCCAATCGATACGAGCAATCCGGCGGATACAGATACACACACACACACAAACACACACAGGCGTACGCACACTGAGAGTAGCCGTCACAGATACAGAGCACACAAACACTGGCACAGCTACAGATACAGATACTCAGTTCAGTTCGGTTTCTGCTTCTTTTATTCGTCGCAACTTTGGTTGGTGGTTTGGCTGCCAAACAGCCTTCCTGCACTGGGATTGGGATTGCTGTTCAGTTTATTGGTCGGCAAGCGTTCGCCCAGTGCCTGCATTCGAACAGCGAGAAATTCAGGAAAAAAACTTCAAAATTTGTGTTGGTCGAATGACACAAACCGCGCACCAGGCACTCAGCATCGCCCAGATGGTGTTTGCCCTCATATAGTTGGATGGTGGCTCTTATTGGCTGCCGTCACAGCTGCGCACTCACACAGTGCCACAAATGCCTCATGGACGACGTGTATTGTTTTCATACCCTCACCGAAGGATTGCACTATTTTATGAGGCATTTCACAGTCTGGTAATAATGTTTCGTATAATTATTTCATTTGCTCGTTAAGTTCTTTAGACATCATAGTGAAACTTTGAAAATATATTTGTTTTGTTATTATACATGCTAGATTTGCGAATTCTTATTATCTTATTCTTTATTTACTGTATATAGTAAGTATGCATATTACCATTAAATATAGTAACCGCATTAAATTTATAAGCTGAAGATATTATACTATATTTTTGATAATACTCTTGGATAAGTTTATTTATATATTGTATCAAAAATTGGTTTAACAACTTGAGAAAGCTTTACTATATTAAGAAACTGAACCTACTGAAATATTTATACAGTAAAGAGTATGCGCAGTGCGGCTTGCGTTGTAAACCTCCCTTTATTTAAGTGATAGCGCCCGGCCGGCGTCAGCTGTTTACTGTGACTGGTGCAGAAATGGAAATGACAGACCAACCAGAAATGCTTTAAAGCGGGGATAAGGCCATTACAGGCCAAAGTGGCCAACTGGCCGAGTGGCCCTTGTGGCCCGGAGGTGGAAGTAGCGGAGGTGGGGCAGGGGCAGGGGCAGGAGTGGTGGCACCGGCGGTGGCAGTTGCAGGGGCAGGAGAAGGAGAAGGGAGTTGCAAAACGATCTGATGTTGATGCCCCATTCGATAAGGCGAAGAATCTCATCGCAGTCTAAGGCAGAAGAGAACAGGTTTCGCTTTCAGGAGCAGCACACCTTTAAATGCCGCACCTCGTTCTTCAGCAATTATGTGGGTGGAGTTCGTGCATCATGTGGCATTGGCCATTGTTTGGCCATAGCATTCGATGATGATAGGTCCCGGGCCTATTGGCAATCACAATTGTAATTGGCGGCGGCCTCTCATTCGATTGACTCCGAACCCTTTCCCTTTGCCAGTCGCCTGATTTCACCCCATTCCGCCCCCTTTTCCGACCGCTTTTCCCACCCCCTTTGCCACCGCCCACTTGCTGCTGCTGCTGCTGCTGCAGGGCGATCAACAGGTGGATGTGTGGGGCATTTCGGTTTGGGCCCTGTGACTGGTGTTAGAAAAATGCGGCCAGCAGCAAAGCGTTCTCGCTTTTCGTTGGCTGGCATTGAAGTGAGTTTTTTTCAAATTACATTTTGTGTAGTGCGATTTGTTGTATCGCGCGTCCGTTAACAGGAGCGCAGAAAAATTAGTTAGCTGATTTCTCGCAATTTTCAGGCGGCTGCTTTCTTTGGCTCTGGCTGGGTGCGAGCGGGATGGCTGTACTGCAGCCGGCGTTTTTATCAGGCGCGAGAGCGGGATGGCAAGAGTGCGGGCATAGCCGAGCGCTGGTTTGTGTCTCGGCTAAAGCTTTTGCCTGTGAAAACAACTTGTATTCACTTAGAAAAATATTATTACATTTCTAGTGATAGTTCAATTTACTTATTGATAAAATTTAAAAAAAATATAGAGGTTTTTTATTGAAATAATGAATATTGTGAAACTAAAATATACAACATAGTTACATTATAACCAGTTGAATCATATCAAGCTAAGAAGAGTAGAATTATTAGTAGAAAAACATGTATGTGATCAACTTTAATTGAAGATAAGATAAATATTATTTTATTATCGTTTTAAATAAAATGCTGAGGTATAGAATGTGCGTCAGACATTTGTATGACGTTTTTGTCGACCTTTTTCTTATTAAATCTAACCTTTCAGGTTAAATCTAAATACGGATTGTATAATTCGCATGAATGACGTTTATTCTCAGAATCTATACCATACATAGAAGAGAGTTTATCTAATTATACACGCCACTTTTTATGATGGGTTATGACGCAGGTATTGGGACAGGTTATCAAACTCAAAAGGAAACCCCCGAGCATAGCGAAAATGTATGAACTCGCTAATCAATTATCGTCTGAAGTTTATGATCTAACATTTAAGGACGTCGGTTTATGGTTTTTCGCCCATTTTTATAAATAAGTTAGGAATGACAGTCTATTCATCTATCTATTTTTATTCCGGTTTATAGGCGCAAGTAAGTTTAATATTTAATCAAGCAGCACGCGTATTAACCAATGCAAATATTTAACTCATCTCGGAATTGATAAACTTAAAAGGAAATACTGAAAAACTGAAGCGTGGACCGAACCTTTTGAATTGAATGTGCTAAGGTCAAGCAGCTCAGATGATAAATGATTTCATTAGCTAATATTATGAAAAATCAGGGACATTCTGCTGGTACAGAAAGCCCAAACATACAATATTTTATCAGCTATTATTTATAATTATTTCTACACAGATGCAAGATGAGATGCTAAGCTAACTAAATCAATCTCACTTAACTGCAACAAACATGCAAATGCATAATTTACGTTAACACTAAAGCACAGATAATGGCTTGTATTTTCAATAAATATTAATTTATTATAATAGCAGTAAATAAATAAATAAATATATATATATTTTTATCGATGCTACGTGAAATCAAAGTGTGGAATTATATTAATTTAAAGCAGATTAAAGCTCTGCTTTGTTTATTGCCTTTGCATGCGATTACACATATTTTTCGCCTTCGCCATTATAAATATTAATGAAATATCGCCTTAGATGGGTTTGATTCACTTGTGTCAAGTGTTTGAAATATAAGCCCATGAAGTTGGTTTCGTGTTTCCAACCAGTTCTGAAGATTTACAAATGATCAAAATCAGATACAAATAAATGTTCGCTTAGATAATGAAAAATGTCAGTTATAATATGGGCAAAAGGAGCAATGAACCAGAGTGATGGCTAAAAATATTCAACATAAATGTATTTCGTGTTGTTTTTTATCGATGGAACTTTTGGCAACCCAGAATGATTGATTAGGTAATTAAAACCTTTTGATTGAAATGTAGAAATATGTTTTTTGGGACTAATGATGTGCTATTAATCAACATAAGAGGAATGTTCTTTGCGCTTAGCCATCAATGAACCGCAGGAGATGAGTCATGATCACTGCGTGGGTATTATGAAACTACTGATACCTTTTCCGTATATTACCAACCACCTCTTCAGCGACTCGACTACTGGACATTGTGATATTGTGGCTACAAATATTTGGGATCACAGCGAAACCAGTCACATGCCGCCTTTTGGTTCTGTCACGTACCAAGATGAGGCTACCGCAACGTCATCGAGTGGCTATACATTCACTTTTTCGCATCCGCGTTATCGCCGGGCGACAAAAACAAAGTCGCCGCCGCGCCGCTCAAGAAGTGCTCTTCATCTTCGTGGTACTGGTAACTCGAATCTCGTACCTCGCACTGGGTACGCAAATGTTGTTGTCGCTCCGCTCAAGGTTGAGGCAAACTGGTATCATCATCCACATCCACATGATTGTGGCTGGGCTGTTCGTTATTGTTGTTATTTATTTTTTTGATTTTTTTTGGTTTTTATTTTTTTGCCAAAGCCGCTAAACTGTTGAGAGCAGTTTGCTGGATCGGAGATTGTGGCCCAATGCGGTGGTCGCTTGGCACGAGTCGCCGTGGATTAATTAATATCCATGTCTATTTAGCCACCGAAGATGTTCTTCGGGGTCGACTGAAAACTAGAATACTGGAAGCCTTTCCCTTGTCAAATAAATTTAAACAAATTTTTTGCCCTTCTAAAAAGTAGCCCAGAAAATGAATATTAACAACATCTGTGTTCAATACTTCCTTATGCTTATTTGATTGGAAAGATGTTTCAGTCAAACATTCTATTTCTTAATCTTCATTTACATAGATAATTATAATATTTAAAGTTAAAACATGATATTAATCTTGAAGAACACTATTGGTGATATTGGGCGACAATTTTTAGAAGTGGCCTTGAACTGATGCCAAAATCGGACAGAACAAAAGCCAGACAAATTTGGTTAATTCTGTGTGCGCTTAACATTATCGGCGTACATTATTGTAAACAATAAAAATATTGTTAATGACTTCGCGGAATGCACTTAGCACTTCTTCAACGTTTTACATTCAAACTGGCTCGGTTTCTCGGTCCTCACCACATCGGAGTTTATGATTTATGAACAATTTCTAAAGTGCACTTGTTTGACCGCAGACTAACAACAAGTTGGACAGGTCGTTGTTTTTGTGGTGTGTTTGTTTTGGATTTTTCAAAATGTAATAACATTTTAACTTGACTTGGCACGCATCTCGATCTTCTCAAGGGGCGAGATGGGGTGTGGGGGGTCGAAGTGGAGGGCAGTGCGTTGGCAGACATGTGACAAGATCTGACAAACGGCTGTGTTCCCGCCGCCGATGTGGCTTCTAATTCTACTGACAGATGAGGTCGCCCCCAACGCAGTTGTGGCTTGTGTGCTGATGACTAAAGAAACAGCCAACAACCGATCAAATAGCTAAAAAAAAAAACAGAAAAAAACCAGCCAACCCTGAAGCTGTTGAGCGAACTGCAGCCCCCCCAAAAGTAGCAGCAGCTCATCAGAAACATCATCAAGAAAATAGCCGGCGACCCATGAACTTTACACAACGCAATTTGCTGCCTTTTTTTTTGCCTCATGATGGGGTTAGGTGGGGTGAAGTGGATTTTATGTGCAACAAGTGCGTTGCAGCAATACAAGTTGCAGCGAAAAACAAAAAAAAGGGTCATCACGTTTCATTATAGATTTTTGGTAAGACATGTTTTTGGTGGAGTTCATATTGGAAGTACGTAAATCAGTATTTGAACGGAATTACAATAAAACAGTATTTAAGCTCATTAAATTAAGATGTAATCGCTTTAGGGCGTTAATAAATGGCTTAAGCTCTGCAACAATGGAAACATTAAGTTGATGAATCGAATTCAACAATCAAGACATTTGATAGCTTAACCAGTTAAGCAGTCCGCAAAAGAATATATCATACGAACAACAAAACACAAAGGTTCACAATGGCGCAGCAAAATAATCCAATTTAAATGTTGTAGTGAAAAGTTCGCGTTCGTTGCCTAAGTCTTTTGTTTCAGCGGTTCTCATCTGTTTCAGCGGCCAACCTGCGGAAAACTGTCTGACTAAGCGCTTCTGATTTATGACTTCAGCATGCGCTGGCCGCTTGGAACATATGTTCAATTGATTTCATAAGCATGACACCCCGGCTGGCAAACAAAAATTAACTTTTGCCTTATAAATATGCAACTTCCTCCACGACGATCGATGCACTCGCAAAAATCGCGACCCTAAATGGTAGGATCTATTTTTTCTCTATTTAAAAATAGAATAAACAGGCATGAATAAACAGACATGTAAACAGAGAGAATTTTTAATATTTTTCAACCCGCTTTTCTTTAAAACTACTACTTTTTCGAGTGTGCTTGAATCGCATAGGTGGATGGCTAGGTGGATGATGATGTAAAAATTACAGCAAGAAAAAATATGAAAAACTGAATGTAAAACACACACACAAATTATGCAAAGCTGAGCTATTGCCATTGCATATTCAGCCGATGGGCTGCGATGAATGATCGGATGGAATGGGCTGGGATAAAGGGGTGGAAATGGAAATTCTATGGAATCAGACATCCGCATCTGCCCCTGACTGTCTGGGCTGACTTGTGACTTGTGAGTTGTGAGTTGTGAGTTGGGACTACGGTGCACAATTCCGCACACACCCTCTTTTTAGCGTTTATATAATTTGTCAGATTTATGGCGCTGATTAGACAAATGGCGATTCTAAACGAACCAATGCAAGAGTCTGTCTGCCTCTTGTGCAATTAGCCCGCTGGTTGTTGTTTATGTTGCATTGTCTTTGGCGGCAGCAGCAGCAGCATCAACAGCAGCAGCAGCAGTATTTAATATAACTAGATATATGTGGGCGGGAGGGCTTTTGGAGGCGGGGCAGTGGCTGGAGATCCATTCATACGAAGATTCTTGACGGCCTGTGTGCGAAATGTGTGTCAAAGTTTGCTGTACCGTGCTCTGTGCATTTTCGCAATCATCTCTTCGTTTCGTTTCGTTTGTTTGTTTGCCGGTGTTCCTAAATTTTTTCCGATTTTTTTTTTTCGCATATGGAAAATTTTTGTCACGTTTTCCGTGACGAATTTAAAATGCGCCCGGGCACTTAATTCTTTTGTGTCACAACGAACAGCCCGTTTTTCGTCTTCACATTTTACACAGATGCGCTAAATTGCAGACATCAATCATTTTGATATTTTTTTTTGTTTTTGTTTATGATTCGCTCGTTGCGTAATCCATACTTTTGGGTATGGGGCATATACAGCTCTATGGGTTCTTCTTCTTAGTTTCACACTTAGCGCCTGAATAAAAGGTTTCATTTCATGACTGCTGGAAATGGTGATGCTGATGCTGCCGCTGCTGAAGTTTGAAGTTGGATCGAGAGCCGGCAAGGTCTTGATTAATTTGTTGCCAATCACTTTTCGTGTGGTGCGACAAAAGCCCCACACACTTGGCCAAAACGGCCAACGCAAACTCAGCATCATTTAAATCTCAACTAATGTGTAAATGAACAAGCGTCGGCCTCTTGGGGTCAAATTTGGCAACATTTCTCATCTGCCGATCGGGCAAAACCATTTAAAAAGTATTCGTTTTTTAATCTTTTTGTCTTTTTTTTTGTTGTTTTTGATGATTTTTGTTCGATTTGCCGCGGCCAAGCTTCTTGGCCGTAAAAACAAGTTGCAATTACGCCCGGCAACCTTCACGCATTCCCCAGACGAGTTGCTCGCTGCCCCAATGTTAATGATAGAAATTCTATATGGCCAATCAAAAAAACCGCAGGAAAATTTTAAACAAGCCAAAGTTCAATTTTAAAGCCGTCCATCCAATCAAAGCCCAAAATTCAAGCTAAGGTCACAAGCTGGCCATTCTTTGTGGCTGTTTGTTTAAGTAGATTGATTATTTTTGTTCGCTATTTCAGTTGGCTGTGCCATTGTTGCGCCAACAATTTGCATCTTGATTGTATATTTTGTTTTCCTTTTTCTAATGTTTTATTATTTATCTCTTTTTTTGAAGCGGAAGGTGCGCGGAATCTGCTTCAGATTTAGATTGAGATTTGCTCGAACTGTCGACGGGTGCTTCCGTGCTCAAAAGCAATCCGATCTTGTTTGCAGTCTCTGGCTTTTTGTGTATTTCTTATTTCGATTTGGCCGAACATCTTTTGATGTTTTGCTATAGATTATGGAAATCCAGATAGCTGGCAACATCTGCGCACCAGCGATAGCCACTCGAATGCCTATTGTAGTTGCAAATGGTTTTATATTTCAGCTCACCCACCGAAGGTCGTACGTCGCATAAAACTGTCAATCTGATCGAAGGGCTCACGCGGCGTATTAGTAATATGCGTTATTAGCGATCATCGTTTGAGTTTTGCAGCTATGACTAGGATCATTTACGCAGAAAAAATTCTTATGGCTGACGATGCCGATGCGGTTTTTGAACCCTACAAGGTTAGCCGCAGGAAGTGCAGGCAATTCAGGCAAAAAACCCGAATTCAAAACAAGATTCAAGGGCGAAAATGTGCAACAAGTGGAAAGGAAACAAGATCATCGACACAGCGGATGCGGCATGTGAAAAAACTGCAAAAACACCAACTGCGGATGTTGCAATCACCTAGAAGCGGCGAGAGCATCAAAGAATTGCCTACGAAATATCGAACAAAAAGGTGTTTATGGTTTCTCATCCTGGTATATCGACAAATTAATAACTTGAGGTGGGAAACGGATTTTTAAAGCTAATCGGAAATGGACAATTTTTTTCACATATAATATTTATATTAAGTACTACAACTAGTTTTTATACTGTTTAATACCTAAATAAATAAACAATAAATTAGACAAGATAGCATCTCTAACACATAACTGCCACTACCATGCATTATATTTTTGGACCACAAGCCACATGACTTAAATGACACTAATTATTTCTTTGGAGACATCGCTGTTTTGGTCAGTCATAAAACAAATTAAACAGCATCTCAAGTCCGAGTCCGTGTGACTCAACGTTGTACCTGTTATAGAGGCAATTTTGATCTCCACGAGAGTGTTTCGTGGAAATGCCCTCTGCACTTCCTTAGTCAGCACATCCTTGATCTCCGCTGGCAACCTTCGTGGCAGATCAGCAACTTAAAGTTTCCCAATCGGTTGGGTACTTTTTACATTTTCTGTTTTTCTTTTTTTGCAATATGAACTTAGCACTCGCCAGCTAAATGTGTAATTAATTTGATGCTGGTGTTAATGTGTTGGGCCAACACAATTCACGGCTCTTCGAGCTCAAACCTTTGGCACATGGCGCCCCAAGGCAAGTGACTGCGGCTCTATTAATAAGGCTAATTAAAATATGCAAGAGATGGGGTTGCAGGGGGGAAGACCCATGCGGCTAAACAGAGGCGGGAATTGGAGCTTGGCCACGCCTTTTGTGAGCTTCGGCGCATTCGAATCCGCTTTCAAAATTAGTTCGCCATTAAAGACAGCTCTAAATGACAAACAAAAAAGTGCCACCCAAACAAACGCATCTTCATGGTCAATTAGCAGCCAACAGAAATGTGACAAACAAAAAAAAATAAATAAAAAAATATAAGATAAAGTAAAACTGAGAAAGAGTCAAAAGAGCGGTCAGGTGAACATTGGCGCTATTCAAGAGTCACGGGTTCAAATCCAGTCAAAATGTCAAGTTGATGATGGCAATTAAACAGGATTAGCGACTTGAACCTGCCTCCCAACTTCAGATGCTCACTGACGCATTGCAACACATTTGATTTTGTATTTTGAGTAGCAGGGCAAGGCGGGGCGGTGCGGTGCGGGGGGATTCACTCGCAAAATCACACTAAATAAATTACATAATCAAGCGATCAATTTGCATATTTATGAGCGAAAATAAAAAGCAAACATAAAGCTTTTTAAGAACCATCTCAGATCCGGCTGGCACCGCCAAGCACTCCCAATCAATTTTTTGTTTTTGTTTTTTTTTTCGGTGAGGGGGTGGAGGAGTGTGCTGATGGCCAGCAGACGATCCTTTCCCCGCCAGTTCATTCACATGGCAATTAAAGCACAGAAATCGAAACAGAAACAGAAACAGAAACCGAGTGTGTAAATGCCCAAAGAAACCCATCGAACCGCTTTTGTATTTCATTTTTTTGGACGCGTGCGTGGGGCCGAGCGCGGAAGCCAAATCATCAGCGATCTTAAATGGCATTTCGAAAGGCTTTTCAAGATCAAGGCCTAAAAAAGAAGACAAACACTCCATCAAAAGTTGATATATGAAGCTGGCCAGGGAGATGGATGCCAGCGCGGCGGTTCCAAGAGTGTTTGCATAAATACATTTCGAAACAAAACACAAAACCCAAAAACACACAAACAACAATTTTTATCCGAGTTGAGCTCAAGTTTCTAGTGCCTGGCACTCGAATAACAGCTACTTAATGGATCTGCGGCTATAAAAATGATCAAACTACAGTTTTAGAACGAACAATAGATCGAGAAGATTCTTTAAATAAAAACTAAATAAATAACAACAAAAATGAACATGCATATTTATAGACAAAAGTTGTCGTTGTCTAAAGATGTTCTGAGCAGCTCATCTCGTTGTTTTTGGTTTTTGCTGTTATATGGCTATAGTGCTATACTGCTATACTGCTATATGGCTATATGTCTATATGGCTGCCTTTTGCTGCTGCCAAAGCTTCGCTGCAGCAGAAGTTGCGGTCAGCGTCGCCGTTGGCGTTGGCGTCGCAGTCGCAGCTTTTCAAAGCTGCACGAGATGTTGTTGGTGGGCAGCTGGCGCGGCTTCGACTATAAAACAGTTTGCTGCTGCCAATTGACTTTTGTTTTCGTTTGCGCCTGGTCTCGTCTGGTTGTCTGCTTGGGCAATTCGGCGACTACAGTATAGAAAACGTGCTGTGCAGTGTTATTCCAAAATAGCAAGCAAAGGTAAGCAGCAGCGCTCCGCGTCCAAGGATATAAAGTGTGCTGTATACGATATGCCATATACGATATGTGTGTGTGCGGACAATCGAAGGACTAACCAAAGTGCCAAGTCATATTGTGTTCAAAATGATATAAATACAACAATAATTTGTACAAAAATTGAGTGCAGTGAGCCGTTCAAGGATATGCAAACCTGAAACATCAGAAATCCAACTGTAATATATATATAAAAAAAACACCGCTCAGAACTTGCAAGACCTGAATGAGAATTAAAGCTAGTGGCGGCTCTTTGGGAAACGAGTTCGTTGCCCAAGTCTTTCGTTTGAGACCGCTGACTGAAAAAGTTCGCTTCCTAAGTCTTTCGCTTGAGAACTTAGAAAGGTTTGCTGTTTAAGTCATTCGTTTGAGAACCTCTATTGATAAAGTTTGCTGGCCAAGTCTTTTGTTTGCCAGCTTGAAAAAAGTTCGTTGACCAAGTCTTTTGTACCAAAAATGTACATGAGATACAAAGAATTTAAGTTGTAAATTAGAGACAAAATTATGAGTTAAAGATATTTCCACCGAACATAAAGTTTGCGTAATGGTGCACATCAAATTTCCATCACCCATAACCCCACAAAGAAAAACCCGAAAAGAGAAACACTCGATAATGCACAAAGCCCACTTGCCATGTAATTTGCCCACTGGCATTAAAGGGCACTGAGCTCTCTGTAGGAGTATAATTAAATGCCTCATCAGCTCGGCGGCTGATTGATTAACATGCTGGAAACAAGAAATGGACAAAGCGCTGATGGACAAGTTACAAAACGCAACAAATGAACAAACAAATAATAAAAAAAAAAAAAAAAAACACCAAAAAGTAGCCAGCCACACAAACATACATATTTCCCAATGACAGCCAACTCTTCACTTTGGAAATGTCGCTGTCGAAAATGAAATCAATACGAAATCCAATTTTCATTATGTATTGTTACCAAATTAGGCGCTGACCGCTGATAAGCGCTAAGTCGTTAATGATTTATAGTTGCCAAATCGGCGGACAGCAGGCGATCAAATAAACACTGGCGTTAAGCCACACAGACACACGCAATCGCCGCCCAGATCAAATCCAATTAATATGCAACAATTTCCAGCTGCGCGGACATTGAGCCCCAGTCAAATCGATCCGTTGCGAATTGCATTTGCATAAGGAGGAAGAAACGACTCGAAAACGGGCTTTAATTCCACTTGAAATGCTGGCCAACGTGGAAGGTTCTAGCCGAAGACACGCAGCGTCTCAAAAGAAGGGGGAAAAAAAATATATAAAAACAAAAGCAAAAAATAGAAAATAAAAAATAAAAAGTCAATAAAACCAGTTAAGGTCAGACCGACTGCTGCTTGTGTAATCAGCATGCTTGCCGCCGTTGCAGATGCTAAATACATTTTTATTTATGAATAATGTGATGTGCTGACGCCGATATTGATGTTGATGCTGATGCTGATGCTGATCACGTTGCCGCTGCGCCACAATAAAAATGAAAATGAAAATAATAAAGTCTCAAGTGTCGTCGATCGTCGATGGTCGATGGTCGCTGGTCGGCAGTCGGCGGTCGATGGCGTTTGGTAGTCACTGTGGCACTGTGTCAGTGGCCGCCGGGGGCAACCGGTTGCGCATCCTTGACATAAAAAGAGCGATCTCGACCAGCAGCTTACATCTTCGGATCGGATCGGATCGGATCGCATTGGATCGACCAGCGAGCTGGAAATTTATACAAAATTGCGTATACGCAATATGGGCATGGGCAGAGGTGGCGAACAAAAGGGCGCGGCGTCGTTATCGCTCGATAATCGTGTACAAATTTATGTTAATGACAACGTGTTAACAATTTGCATATCTATAACTGTAGCCGTGTGTACCAGTACCAGTTACTTGCCAAATCGCAGATTGCCTGGCATTTTGTCTTACCAATATTTTGGCTCATATTTAACCGCTTCTCTTCTTTCTTTGTTTTTTTTTTTTGCTTACAGATGAAAGTCACCCTGGCAATAGCGACTTTCTGCGTGGTGATGGCCTGCAGCCATGCGGCCAGAACCACCACAACCACAGCGACCAAGCCGGGTCGCTTCCTCTCACTGCCCGTGCCCGCCAAGTGCGCTAGCCGTAAGTATAACCCATCATCATCATAGACCAGACACCACATACATATCTCCAAGCCATTCCCACAATGGCGAAAAGTAAAAGTGACGAACGCGGCGAGAATATTAAGCGGCTTTGATTGCCAAGTTTGCACTTGAAATTGTTTGGCAATGCGACGTGTGTTGCTGTGGGTGTGGGTTTTTGCTGAAGGTCGTCGACGTGTGAGCCAGCTTTATGGTGGCTTATAAACTCACTTTCTTTGCCCGCATTTTTCGTAAACAATTCCCATTTTATAGGCAGAAAATTTGTAGCTTCAAGTATTTACTTTAGGTGTGTAAATTGGTTTACCACTTCTAACATTAATTGATTTCCTCTGCACTTTTAAGCGCACAATTACTCACATCCAATGGGGGTTAACAAGCAAGTAGTCCAGTTGAAGTGGGTTTTCCTCATTTATTCTACGGATGATTGTCGCTGCCAGTCATCGCCTGAGATTACGATGATGCATTGCATCAGGGCTTAGAGAGATCGGGCTAAAACGGTTGGGACGCCTGAACAATAGCATCATCGCTGCATATCCGGTACACTAATGAACACTTTGCAGTTATTGCTAATTAGACAAACCCTAACTCACACCATGCCACATCAACTTACGGCTAACACATATACAGAGAAACACACATGGAGACTAAGCCAAAGCCGTTAAACATGCAACTTAATTTTGGGGCGTCACCGAAGTTGCATATCCAGTTTTTTGAAGCCAGTGCCGTTGGCAGCGATTTAGATCTTTCATCTCTTAGAAAATTCCAGTTATACAAGCGCAGGTTTTTAGGTCTGCCTTCCAATAGCTAAATCACCTGATTAACAATTCCACTTAATTACCTTTTGTAGACAACTCTCTCAGGCGTGCATTCATTCGTCCGATAATTAAGATTCGAAAACGTTTTGGTTTTTCTAAGTCACTGTTGAAAGATGCCAATCGAAAAAATAAAACAAAAACTGCATCGCCAGCGGGATTATTACGCAAGTTTGGGACTAGGAAAATATACAGTCAAGATGAGTTTTAGCCATAGCCACATTATCGCCTTGACCCGCGCACAAAAGGGCCAGAAATGTGAGGAAATGGCGATTGGCAGCCGAAGCGGCGGCAAAATAAATAATAATGTGCAAACAATGGCATATAAGGCCATTATGTGTTGGACTTAAGCTGATTTGACGCGAAGTATTGGCCGTGCCGGGTAGGCGGTGGGCGGGGGAGGGGCGTGGCAGGGGGGCAGTTGCAAAAGTGGCTTAAAGCGCGGCTAATGACGCGTGCCAACTGTGGCAACAGGCGGGTATTTTTGTCAGCTTTTTTCGGGGCGCGTCCGAGGGGCGGACATATCGCACATTGCGAAGACGACTTCCAAAGAGGCAGCTAATCAAATGGTAGCTGCTAGCTGCTAGTTGGTAGTTGGTAGTTGGTAGTTGGTAGTTGGTAGTTGGTAGTTGATAGTTGGCAGCTCGCTCAGGCGAAACAAGTTCGAGGATGAAGTTGTCAGGGGTTGGCGGTGCCCATTGTTTCCATTCTCTATGGACAAACGGAAAATAAGCCAAAAAAAAAGTAAATACACAGCGGAGCTGAAAACCTTTTGACATCGAAGACAAAAGGAAAGCGGCGGCAGGCGCAAAAAGAAGCATGCTGCATAAATTGCGCGGATTGCGTAACACGCCAGCCACCAGAGGGGAAGTTGTGTAAGGCCCGGGGCAGCTATGCACATCCAATGGCAGATACATCTTCGTTATTTTCGGCGCTACTTGCTTTCGGTTTCGTTTGCCCATGATGGGGCAGGCTCCGAGACATTGCACTGGGCCCCCGACTCCAGTTGATGACGAAGATGGGGCGGCGGCGGCGCGGAAAACCGGTTGCCACATGCCACACCCACACGGGAAGAAATGTAGTGCAGTAGTTTGGGCATCAGTTGAAACAAGTCTGAAAAAGAATTCTTATATACAGCTAAATTATTAGTTATATATTTTGCAATGCTATGTAAGAGTTTATAAAGTATGAAGTATTTAAAATCTCGAAGCACAGAAACCATAGCCCTTTCATACCACCACGATTTTGCCAGTGCAAACGCGAAAACACTTCCCGCTAACCAGCGACTTTCTCTTTGCTCTCTGACCCGCAGGTCCCAAGGAGTTCTCCTACCGCGGCAAAAACATGTTCCTAACCACCCACGTGCCCGCCCTGGCCAACAAGAAGGTCGACTGGCTGGATGGCCGCAATCTGTGCCGCGAGTACTGCATGGACCTGGTCGCTTTGGAGACCCAGGAGAAGAACAACTTGATCTTCCGCGTCATCCAGCAGAACGATGTGCCGTACATCTGGACGGCCGGACGTATCTGTGACTTTGCTGGCTGCGAGAACCGTCCGGATCTGGAGCCGAAGACCGTCTACGGATGGTTCTGGTCCGCAACTCGCGAGAAGATCCAGGCCACCAACCGCATCCCACAGGGCTGGGGCTACAATCCCTGGTCGCAGACTGGACACAAGAAGCGCCCGCAGCCGGACAACGCCGAGTACGACATCAACCAGACCAAGGAGCAGTGCCTGTCCGTGCTGAACAACGTGTACAACGATGGCATCGCCTGGCACGACGTTGCCTGCTACCACGAGAAGCCCGTCATCTGCGAGGACAACGAGGAGCTGCTGCGCTATGTGGCGGCCACGAATCCCGGTATCCGTCTATAGAGCGGATAACGCTGGGCGTTCGCTGTTTGCCTAATTTTAAAGCTACTTATTATAATATTCCTTAAACGAGTTTTTGTATAATTTTTGTTTGTATGTGTACGACGAAAACGGAAGAAAGCAAGACAAATAGACTTTAGAATTTACAATTTCCGATCCTACCACCCCACCACCACCACAACTTCTACACGATACTGTCATCACACCTTAGCACACACTTTCTCCTTCTTTCACACTTCGAAACTGCCAATTTTACGCGTAGAATGCCATTCCGTTGTAATCAATTGAGTCGTTTTCAGATCGCACCTTAAATATTTATAAGCAATCCTAAATTGCAAAGTGTTTCGCTCTGACCCTCTGTCTATCATTCAGGCAAGAAATTCGGAATCTCTTTAGTATTTTGTTTGAGACACTCATGTTTTGTCCACAAAGAGATTGAATAAAATTTTGTAAAGATCCCATAAAAAACTTGAATTAATACTTTCGTTTTTATTCGCGATGGCTGTGATGATGATTGGGTGTTGTGGAGTTGCTCCTGTGCTGATGATGATTGGATGTGGTGGAGTTGCTCCTGTGCTGATGATATATCTTTGAGCTGCGATCGTCTTGTAATGATCCCGAGGAGGGATCTCTTTTAGAGCGCACTGAATCCCTGGCACTTCTTGACCTGGACTGATGAGACCGCTGATGGGTGTGTTTGAGATCCTGACCTCTGTTGCCCAAGTCCTTGGAATTTTCCAGCTCCACCTCAGGGCTTTCTGACCAGCGCCAGTTCCTGCCCCGCTCCTTGTGTTCATCCCAACTGAAAAGGTTGAATAAAGTTGTTTATCGAAATATAAACTAATATTTTATTATAGTTCACCTGGGAGTCTTGGCCGTTGGAGTTTGGCTAGAGCGTCGCTCGCTGCGTGGACCGGTGGTGTACTCCAGTTCCGTGTTGAACTGGTTGTTTGGATTGCCAAACAGGTGCAGATATCCGCAGCCGTTACCTTTGGGACATTTACGTGTTAAGGACAAACCTTTAAGAAGCCACAGATTGTGTTAAAAGAAAATGGTATTAGAATATATGCATGTGCTTAAAATAAATGAGTTTTGTTTTGTCAAAGGATACGGCTTCATCTTGGCATGCAGTTCACGTACCGCAGACTGCGCCGCGCCAGGTCTTCAGATTGGAGAACTCCACGTTCAGTCGCTTGGAGGCGTAGTAGCGACCTTGCAAATTGGTGAAGGCGCGAAGAGCGGACCTAAAATAAGATAAGCATTGTTTACCAACTCTTTTGACATTATTTAAGTAGTAACTATGAATTATATAAAATATATATATAACGTAGAAATATGTGAGCTCAGAGACAATGTAATATTTATAAATTGTTGAGAGAACAGGTATAAATTAAAATTGTGATTTATATGAAATTACTTTTACATGAAAATGCTGGGAAATAGGCTTCATTTGCATATCCCAATTGCTTGCATATGAACAATGTGAAATTAATTCAATAATAATAAAAACTAATACTCTCAGACAAACCGTTCGGTTGTGTACTCCACGAAGACGTGACCCCTGAGATGTTCCAGCGTATTGCGCACGGTGCGGAAGTTGACGATGGTGCCGAACTTCTCCAGTTCCTCGACGGCATCCCTGAAGAACTCATCGTAGTCGTGGCGCAGATCCTGTTCGGTCAGTTCCAGGTGCTCCTCCGCCGCGGCGTACTCCTTGTGCGCCCGTCGCTCCTGCAGCATGGAATGGTTGAAGAAGTGCCGGATGAGCAGAATCCTCGCGAGCATGGGACGGCGGTGGTTGAAGGTGCAGGCGTGACCGTAGCGGCAACAGTTTGTGCGGCTGAAGAACTCGCAGGCACGTTCCTCCGGATGCGTCTCCATCACGCGCAGCAGGTGACTGGGTGGCTGCTCCACATGCGGGTTGTTCAGGTACACATCCATGCTCTCCATCATGGCATCGAATTCGGCAGCAGCCTTGGCCGCTTTTCGTGTCTCCTCCTCGCGCTGCCTTCTCTGGATCTCCTCCCGTTCCCCCCGCTCCTTCGCCTGCTCCCGCTGCAAACGCTCCACTTCCTCCTGCTCCCGACGCTGCTTGGCCTCGTCCATGCGGAACTGCTGCTGCGCTGTGGCTTCGCGTCGCAGCCAGGACTCCTCCGCCACCTGGCGCTCCCGTTCCTCGGCCAGCCGCTGGAACTCCTGCATTTCCTCCTGTGATTGCAACCATTTCTGGTAATCCGGCTGCAAAAGTCTCTGCTTTTCCGCCTCTTCCTCCAGTTTGTCACGTTCTTTGGCGTGTTTTTGACGACGCCGCTTCCTCTGCTGCTTCTTGGTCAACTTCCTTCGTGCCCTGTGTCATTGAAAAACATTAGTTTCACATTTTATTCGAATGAATTATAGTTAGTTACCTTTTTCCCGGCATTTTGCAAAATCAAAACATTGAATTTCGGTGAGCAGCTGCAACGCATTTTTGAGCAAACAGCTGATTAATACCGTAAGGCGGACATGGCTTAAGAAAATACCAAAAACTACTGCAGAGCAAAAATATAACAGTTTTGAAACTTATAATTATTTTGTATTAAAAAATTACATTTTACTCGTATGTTTCTTTAAAGCTGTTTTATACCTTCAAATGACGTGCAAATTACGTTTTTCATATCGGAAATGCATAAGTTAACAAGAAACTTAGTTTTTAGAATTTTAACAGGCACAGCAATTTTCAATTGATACAGAATGATAACAGAATAATATAACACCAAGTTTAAATTTTTCTATAAAATGTACAATAAAATTGCTTTACAGCACATAGCACTTAGCTTTAAATTATATTATAGCAGATTTATAGCCGTGTTAAAAAGCTTTGATTTTAGCATAGTCATTTAATTTCTGCTTGCTACAGCACACGCTTTGCAACAATCGGAGCTTTTTCGCTTTTTCCCCTTCATTCGAAGCAGCAGTTTTCGATCTCGAAAATGCCCCTTTTCGGCCATGTTGCCAGCAACATTGTGTCCGGCAATTGCCGAAGACGCGAAAAAAAATCAAATTCAGTGATAAAGTACAATTCGTGCGCGTCGGTTCACGTTCACCAACACTTCGTGTCGCCAGAGAAAGCCTTTCTCCCGGCTTTCTCTCCTTTCCGCTCGGATCCGAAATCCGAAGTCCGGAATTTGGACTCCGGCTCCAGCAGCGCCGGATCGCCGAGCTTGGCTCAGCAAAAAAAAAAAGAGAATAAAACATCTGAGTGTGCAGAACTAAGTCAAAACAATTGAAGTGAATTCCCGCGGCACAATTTGATATTAGATAAATGAAATAATTCGCGCCACTGGCACTTTGAACGCGTAATCAGCTGGCAGGGACTTCAGCAAACACACACACACACACACACACTCACTTGTGGTGTAGTAACAACTGAGATTCATAATCGCAATGCGGCTAATTGGATTTATTCTGAATTTGGCAGCCCTAACAGGTGAGTGGTTTGTACACTGCGAGAAATAGAGTGTTAACGAAATGGATGAGTGTTACAATGAAATGCATATAAATGCTCACATGCTTCTAAAGCTAACAGTTTAGGGTTAGCAAAAAATTTAAAAAATATTTTATGATATGTAAATGATATATATTTCATTAAATGGTATTATTGATTTATTAAACTAAAAAATATACTATTTATCTGTTCTTCTATCTTTGCTTAACAAAGAATTGACCCCACTCATCGATGCAGTGTGACATTGGCTGAGGTGGTCATCGTTCTTCTGAAGGGAATGGAAATGGGGCTGGGAATGGGAATGGGAATGGGGATTGGGATTGGGGATGAGGATGTGACGACCTCTTCCGAGTTACGTTCTGTGTATTATTTTTGGTTTCATGGACGGCGTTTATTATGTTCTTGGCTGGCCGACGGACAGTTACGAGCTTTAGTAGTATTCATAATGTGGTTGTTGTGGCTTTTCGTCTTCCTCGTCGTCGTCTTGTTACGTATTTATCAATATTTGCCCTCTGCATTTGGTTTTCTGGCTCGTTGGCGTCTCGTGGCTAATAGAAAATCGATGCTGGCACATTGTTGCACATTTGGCTGAAGTATCTCGAAGATACTGCGAAAGTATCTCTATCGCGTCGCTTTGCACTTTTTCCTTTTCAACTGTTTTTCGTTGTATTTTTTGAAGTCGATGTCAGTCAATGATGTTTGCTCCTAGTCTTTCGATCAATTTCCACTGCCTAAAAGCTGTCTAAAGGGGGTGTTAAGACGCACTTGAATGGCATTTCCATAGCCTGCCACATGCCTCTGATTTTCCATGGGACCATTTTCCCGTTTTCCCGTTTTTCCATTTGCCATGCTCTCCGTCTCCGGACGACACTTCAATCTGCATGCTCCACATTTATGTGGCGCTGCGTTTTTGGCTCGACTTTCTTTGATTTCTTTCGTCCTTTTGGTCCTTTTGGCCCGCACTTCACCCAGTTCGTCCTGCATCCTGCGTCCTCGCAAATATTTAATTTAAGCTTGCTGTCATCCTCGCCGAAGGGTATCAACATTTCCTGTCGCCTCTCGTCATGCAGTAAAGTGTCAATGATTTTAGTTATTTTTTTTTCAAGAAAACACAAATAAATAATGTGCTTTTCATGAGCTGAATATTCATTAACGAATATTCTTCGAAACAATGCGTATTATTATTTTCGAAGGACTACTTCTGTATTTTTTTGTTAGGAAAGTCCCAAGTTAGGGAGTCCCAACTGCGCCTTGTTGAATCCTTTCACTTTGACCATCTTTCGGGTAGATACGCTGCAGCTGTAGTTGCAGTTACTTTTATCCCTGGTAACTGGATCCTTTTTGCGCCCAAGTTCGTTTATTTCTGTTGCTCTGCCCCACTTGCGGTTTTGTTTAATTACGCATATTACTCCGCCTTTCGCCGCCAGTGTCATCGCAGCCCATCCAACCCATCGCTGCCCATCGCATGGCATCCTTCCGTTGCATTCGCCGTCCCAGAAACCGACACATCGCCATATTCCCAGTGCCCCCCAGTTGCTGTTTCTGTTGCTGCGGTCACTTACTGACTGGGACGAGTGTCTTTGCTCGGATCTCTTGAGGCTTGTCAACGGCAGGGTGAATTTCCGGAGGCGCCTCGGGTCGCTGGATGGAGTGGATTGCAGTGGAGTGGAGTTGTTTTGCGGTTGCCTTGGGCACTTCCGTCTCCGGGCACTTCGGTGAGGAGGGATTGAGTTTCGGATTGTCAAGTGACCAACTGGCTCTATGTGACCAACTGACTGGCAGGCAGTCGGTGCCAAATCGGGCTGGTTAATTACTTTGCTAAGTGCTGTTCGTGCTGTACGCCCATCTCGCGCAGAAAGCCCTTCTGTCATCTCGAGTTTATCATATTTACCCAGTAAATTCCACAAATTAAAATCAATACGGAGCCTGCAGCGTGCAGGGCAATCATTAATTATACAAGCCGGCCGATGCTGCTGCTAATGAGGTAAAGTGTCGACAGCAACGCCCCCAGTGGAAAATGTGTCCCATTACTTTCGACCGGCACTGTGCGCCACCCTCGGCGGTTGGGTGTGTGTGCGCTTTTAATTGAGGGAAAGGTCAGCGTCGCATCGATTTTAGTGGCAAGTGAACCGTAAACAGAGCCGTGGACACTATACCTACTTTAGATAAATGCCGGTGAATTTATAACAATTATCTAAATTCGCAGTCTGGCATATTTATTTATTGCCACTGTCTCGAGGGCTAAGTTAAAATTGAATTATTGCATAAATTGGAATACAGAATTCATGCAACTTATGTACATATATAAACTCGCTTAAAGTGCCGTGCCACTTTACAACTTGAATATTTCCGAAAAATCTGAGCTACCACAAAGTCGCATGGGGAAATCACTCGCCATCCAATGTGCAGTCTGAAGGGGGGCGAGGGGCTGGGGCACCGCGGGGTGTTAGTTGTAGGCGTAGATACATGCCCACGCATGGTTCGTTGCTGGCGATTCAATTTAGTTTGCCACTTAACCCCAGAGTGCCCCACGCGGCGGTTTGGGCCGCCACCTTTAACTCTCGCGCTGCCCGGAGGGCGGTGCCACTGCATCGCATGATAAATTGCCACTTGACTTTGCATATTTGCGCTGTCAACGGGTCGTGAAAAGGGTGATGACTGTGATGGAGTTCGGGCAGGCAAAGGGAAAGGACAGGAAAAAAAATTTAGCTCCTCTTTGATATCTTTTTAATATTAAATCTAAAAGGAATACCTATTTATAACGTGCTTCACTGTAAGCTTATGCCGCTTTTCTCAACATCCAATCATTTTTAAAATGTTAAATAGTCTGATTAAAAGTTCTAATTTTAAGTAACTAAAATAGACGTTCGAAATTGGCATCATACCGATTTTTTGCAACTCTATATAGGAGCTTGAAATAGCCCCAGTTTTTTTCAGTGCCACCCCTCCATCAACGGCAGCCACAAAACGGTCTCAACTCACTTGCTTTCACTTCATTGTTATCTATTGAATTTGTACAACTTTTGCCCGGCATCCGAACTTTGACTTGTGCTAAAGTTTTCCGAATTTCATTTTCCGTGAGTGTGTGTGTAGGTGCTTGGTTGGGCGATACAAACTCATCAGCCTTGACACCATTTAAGTTTTTGGGTAGCCCAGCGGGAAGTCGAACGAGAACCCAACTGGCCATTGTTGTGTGGCTCGTGGATCGGGTGTTCCATTTAACTGACACTGCCAAAAGTGTCCTGTCATCCCGCCCAGCTTTTCCACCCACTGCCACGTGACGTATCCCATTTTGCTATCCTTTTTCGCCTTCACTTTGCATGCATGATTTTGGCCGTCTACTTTTTTGTGTCCCTGTCTGTAAGCCATAAGTTTTCGTTTTGTTATTATTTTTTAAAAATCCGACAAGCACTCCACGTAGAGTGGCTGTCAGGTGGTGTCGAGTCCTGCATTTCAGTGTGCCACTGACATCACGTTTTCCCCCAATTTTCCACATGTACATATGTATATACGTGAATATATCTCTTTTATTTTCCTTTTTTTTTACCGCGAATCGCGGCGTGAATAATTACAATGGCCAGTTAGCCCCGGGTTCGCAAACCGAACTCAATTTGTTAACACCCGAAATGTGTTGGATCCGATTCACAGTTGGTGTTTTTTCCAAATGGCTTCTCTGGGCGGTAAGTTGAAGTTAATTGGTATTCAAATTGCAACGTTTGTGATTTAAAAAAGAGCTTTTCTTGTTAAAAATACAAATTGAAAAATAATAAAATAGGTTTGCATTTAAATCTGCGTACTTATTATCTTTGTTTTCCAGCTTGTTTTATGTGGCAAAAGCTATAAATGTCGAGAGCTTGCCATACATTACTCGAAATCTATTTAGTTTTGGAGTGGTAAAAAGCCGACTAAGATAAGTGCTCTTTTGTGGTTCTACCTTTGGTGGAAAATAACTGCTCTGCAGTTAAAAAATATCACTTAAAATACCAGGGTAATCGCTCAAATTGGTGCATACAATCATTATTCAGCCGACTGTGGAAAACTGGGGCTGACAAATTCGAGTGCATCATAGCGGGAAATTCCAACAAATTGCTGTGGCAATTACAACGCACCGAGTCAAATGTCCAGAAATCATTGCACTTGTCCACGGGAAAAATGTCACAATGGCAATGGAATGGAATGGGAGATAAATGTACAACACAAGTTGGGCATTCAATTTGGATCGCGTCTCGCTGCTTTGTTTATGATTTAATCAATTGCTCATTAATTAAATGCCATTGTGCGCGGCGTGCCTCTTTTTCGCTTCTCAGTCAACCGCAAGATGGGCGATGATGATGATGTTTCAATTTATCATCAATTAACCTCTGACCCCCGCCGGCAAAGTTAAACAATAGATGTGGTATGAATGGCAGTCAGTCAAGCTGGAAAAACGGTGGAAAAACAGTGGGAGCAGTGGAAAACCATTTAGTGCAGATAGTGTGCAATTGGGGGCGTGGTCCACTGCGATATCATTTAATTAAATTGTTAAAGGATATGTGCTTATATCTACCATAAAGCACACGTCGCCGATTTACAAGCGAATTTAATTGTTGTTTATGCATTGCCCCCATTGAATGAAAATGCCCGAACACAATCGCCATCGATTCGATGTACACTAGCTGCAAAAAAATCGGCAGTATTGGCAAAAAATCGTTCGTAATAATCGATTTGTGTGTGTTTTCAATCAATGCAAATAAATAAACAGAAAAATCGCCTGCAAGGGCATTCCACACATGCACTCGCCGGGGAATCCGGAATTTAATCGCTGTTTTATGGCACTCCGTTCGACATTGGTTTTTATCAATAAGTTGCATTTATTTTTTTTAAATGCAAACTACCTTAGCACGGACTTATTTATGCAACGTTGAAATTATTTAAATACCAATGCTACTGGAAAAGCCGTAAACAAATTGCTAAACACTCAATACATCTAAAACGAATGCATTGCGGACAGCGTAGAACAACACAATTAGTGTTGTGGCTGAGTGTTCCATTTGTTTTAGGACTTAAAACTTGTGTTCAATTTAATTAAATCACAATTAATATTTTAAAAATAGAAGCTAGCTAAAGCCGTTGGTGGCACCGTGCAAATACCTTCATAAGTATAGCTCACCAAACTGTTTTCAGCGGCAGTTTCCACTTTGCATTTTCCGGCATTGCCGGCGGCAGGAAAAAAGGCATTTTAAACTCTGTGGCCAATTTATGTGGCGGCTGCGAATCGCCATGAATACAAAAAGCACACAGGCTGCACTTATGTGTATGCATATGTGATAAAAGGCAGAGCGACTCATAAAAAATGCACCACATAATGCCGCATGACCCGACCGCGGCACGCCCACATCCATATATATGTATATATATATATACATATATATCCCCATGCCCTCGGAAAAAAAGTGAATGAAATAAATGCGCGTATTGTCTGACAACAAGGAGCAAAAAAGATTGTATATCCAACCAAGGAAATAAAGCGCAAGGGAGGATGAACAGCAACAGTAAGAGCCACGGCAACAGCAACTGATGAAGAAAAACTCCTAGCCGACCGACAGTTATTATAGCCAAGTCTGCCAGTCAAGTGTGTGTGTGTGTGTGTGTGTCTCTGTGTGTGTGAGTGGGTGGATTTGGGGTGGCTTAGTGGGTGGTGGCGCTGTGTGATGCTAACCTAGTTTATGACAGAGTTTAAATTATCCCTTTGTTTTTGCTACTCTGTTTTTTTCCGCTCCACAAACAAAGCCAAAACGCTCGACTTCGAGCCTCGCCAACCGACCAGAAACCAGAAACGAAAAAAAAACACAGCAAGTGTGTGTAAGCGGTTTTCTTTTGCATGTGTGTGCGTTAATGGCGTTTCCACCATCAAGAAATTGCATATTAATCAACTGAATGCAGGCAGAGTACGCTAAATAATGAAAGAGTTTCAAGGGTAAAGTTACATGTCTACCTATTAGATAATTATCCTTTATTTAAGAAAATAAACTTGTTTCTTGGGATGTATAGATATATATTATATATTCTTGTATATGTTCATTTAAATATTTTAATATATTCATTTAAATTTTTAGCAAGAAATTTTTAAGTCAGTAGACCGAAAGTAATTTGCTGTTTTATATAAAATATTTCCCTTTTCCCTACGTAAATCCAAAATAAAACTTGAAGGCACTTAAGACTTATGATTTGAATTTACTTCGTCTGCATGTACCCCATGCTGTAAGGGGTAGCATTGCTCATGGAGAAAAACGTTATGTACCTTTAATGACACACCGAATCGTGTGGCGCATTTGCGGCTTCTGAGTGTGACCAAGTCAGCGTATGAGTGCGATTGTGTCTGCTTCGGTGGGCGGATTCTGTAATGGTGTCTTTAACGAAGGCCAAAAAGGGATTTGGCCACTGTGCCCTCCCAGCTGTGGTAGTAGTTTTTCTCGGCCATATGACAGGTCTTTATGGCCACGCAATAAACACAAATTGCCTGTCATATGTGCGCTTTTGCGTAACGAGCTGGGCAAGTCAGGAAGCTTACAAATTTGTCCCGCAACAAGAGCCTCCACTTCCACTTCCACTTCCACATCCACATCCACAACGCAAAGCGGTCAGCGGGCCTATGTGGCCACGAGACATCCCATAAATCTACCGCCCTCCAGGGAGTGTTGGCCACGGGAGCAGTGGAGCAGAGCAGCCACTACCACGCCATTCGCACCACTGACAATTGAATTTATCGGGCCGAAGTCCATCAATCAGTAAATGCGAAGCCGCCTCAGCCGCCATGCCCATCTGTACCACAGTCTTGTAATGACAGACCCGTAAGAAGTTTGCCCTCGTCCTTTTCATATTGCAACTGCAGCACGGAGTGAGTTAAGTTGCATGCCTGGGCACTTGAATAAATAAAGCTATTTATTGGCTAGTATCTGTTTGCTTTCTAACCAGAGTATTCCTAACCATTATTCGTGTTATTATCTAACTGGTATATTTGCTATATTAAACATAAACATTGAGCTAATTTGAAATTTAAATTTAATGAGGTGCACAAAACAACTGAAAATGTGCGTAATGATCGACCTGCATATATTAACCCTTGCATAAACGACCAATCCTTGTGACTTTAATAGTAAATTAGGAACTTAGGGCGCAAGAAAGCACACAAGATTTCCATCCAATTAGGAAACCATTGGGAGAAAGTAAACCCATTGTGCGTAAGGGGATAATGGATATGCAGTGAAAACTGAGTCTGAATTATGGCCAAGAGGGGAGCACTTTAAGGCACACGCTCGTTAAGAAGGAACCACAATATTATGTCTTGCACCTTCGCTCGTAACAGCAGCACAAATTTGTGGCTTTGTTATGTCGAATGAGGCATAGGGATAAACTCGATGGAAGTCCTTGAGGAGTGGCCATCATAACTGGCAGCGATGCACTTGTTTGCTGCCAGCAAAGTTGTGGGTCGGGCATTAAATGTTTAATGAATTGCATTAGCCGGCGAGTGGACCGAAGTTTAGTCTAATTAAATGTGGTGCCCAACTTTGGCAACTCGACTCGAGAGTTGAGAGTCGAGAGCCACGCCCCACTCCGGCAATTTGTCACTCCTAATGACTTGTCAGCGGGCGCCTGGGCGAACATGTTGCTATTGCTGCTGCACTGGCTCCTCCGGGCTACTCCTGGATCCCTCTAGCTGCTCCTGGCTCCTCTTTGCTCACGGAAAGCCCCTTCATCGACTTGAGAACGTAATGTAATTGAAAAGTTTCCGGTGCACCCAAAGAGTTGGGCATTCGAGGGGCGCTTGGCGCTTGGCTGTTCTGCAGTTTGGCCAGCTGACTTGGGCCATCGTGTCGTCAATGCAGCGCAAATGGAGCGTGGCCATGCCATGAAACAACAGCACGTCCTGGCCAAATTCAATTTGTCAGAAAGATGCTGTCACGGAGGAAATACTGAATGCTCGCTTAATTCCTTCGCCTGGCTAAAAACAACGCCAACGCTGCCAGCGGCAAAATATCATTTGTTAGTTGCACGTGAACGGTTAATAAATGCCATGACAAATGCATCGAAGTCTGGCGGAGTGCGTGCTGCACTCGTCGTTCCGAACTTTTTGCGGTTCTGCCATCATTATGACTCATTGTTGCCAGCCAGTGTGTTTACATGGCGTATGAGCAACGGAAATGAGCGGTGAAATTCCATATGAAGCCGTCGAAGAAATGAGGCAGCAATTAGACAGACTAGAGTGCAAGATATTCAGTAAATGCTGAGAAACAGAACTATTCATAAGGGTTAGCTTAGCTTTAGTTCATTTAATTTCTACGTTAATTGCTTTCTACAATTGGTAACATATTAAAGTTATAAGTAGTAGGCCCTAAAAATGTATATCTTCTTATTGCGTTATAACTACAATCCTTTATAAGACCAATCGAATTTGTCTTTTGCAAGTGCAAACACACACACCCACACGATATCCTGCCAGTCAGAGATGCACTCGATTTATATGCCACTTGGCAGGTCCTTGCCTTAATAGCAGCTCGAGAAAGTAAATCGGATTTTGATGGCTACACGTCGCCAGTTTGCCCGTTTGCCAGCTCGCACCACTAAAGATCAATTTCGCTGCAATTTAAAAATGCATTTAACTCCGCCGCCCGCGGAACCCAAGGAAGGACTTGAAGGACCTCAAATTCCCACCCATTTCGGGCTCATAAAACTATTGAGGCGTCCCAGGAGAAGAGCTCAAGTGAGTTACGCTACGCAGCAGCCCAAAACGAGCTGGGGAAAAAACCTTTCAAACTTCTTATGACTTTTGCGAGAAGCAGAAAAAACTTTCGCTGCTGAATAACAATAAGCTGTGAAATGGGAAAGCGCTTCAGCCTGGCCTGGCAAGTTCCAGGAGTGCTAGGTGGCAGCAGGAGCAGGAACAGGAGCAGGAGTAGGAGCAGAAGTCCTGGTAAATGGCTTGGCAGATAAGAGCAGGTAGCTCTCCAAATGGCAATGTGCTTATCTGGCCAGTTCCACACGCTCACACACATTCGCAATGCGGGCCAAAATCGGATGGGGGTTATAAGGGTTATTATTCAGGAAGTGGGCGAAGATGGTTGAGTTTGCCATTAGTTATATTTTTCACGCAGGAAGACGTATTTTGAATTATAACCAGAGATTGTCATTTTTCTGCTAATCTGCGAGAGTGTTAAGTGGGGAGAAAAGGCGATGTGGGATTAACTTGTGGGAAATGATATCAAGCGTCAAGAAAGTAGTCACAAGTTTATACTGTATGTTATATACACTTAATTACTTAAAATACTTAATTGGTTAAAAGCGTAATGTTAATATGTAAATTATTTAATTGAACAAAATTCTTCGAAAATATTTCGGCATTTTAAATTTAATTAAAAGCAATAGCCATACGAGTAAATGTGGCGAAGTTCTTCAATTAAGCTCTTAACTCTCATTAAATTGGTAAATATGTCTGCATAATTGGCACTTGCTGAATTGTTTATTCTGCATCGACACTCCTAAAATCGATGAATTTCACGAGAAAATTCCTCATTGATTTCCGCATGCAAATCGTGTTGGTCAAGGTTGATTGTGCCATTTCCAAAGAGCTTCTGTCTTTCGCATTATGGCAATGCTCGTAATTAGACATCTGCAAACTGAACAGGAGAGCTGTAGAAAAAGAAGGAGCCGGCAAATGAAATTTACATTTCACTGTAATCCTTTGGCCCGCCTGTCATTCGCACTCACAGCATGGCCAAATGGCCGACGAATGGCCAGGATGGCCAGGATAGCCAGGTCTAAGGACCAAGGACCAAGAACCTGGGATTTCGCCTTGGCATTGCATTCGTTCGTTTGTTCGCTTGTGCGCTGTACATTTTCATTTTCATCACAAAGTTTTGTTTTATTACCCCGAGGACACGAACAAGACTTTGTAACTTACAAGCCAAATAACAAGTTGGCCCGTCCGCCCGGAGGAAAGAAAAGCAGGCAGGAGGTTTGTTGCAGTTGTTAAAGTTGGATTTGATAATAAAATTACTTTTGCTCCGCAGTTGCTTCGCCGTTGCTCCACTGATAGTTCGTTGCCTTCGTTGTTGTGCTCTGCGCAAAGTCCATAAGTCCATCTTGGCCCAGTTTGCATCGTAACTTTGTAATGAGACTGCGTGTCCCGAACCATCTCAGTCCAGTCCAGTCCACAGAATCGATCACACTTGAGGCCCCTGCTTTCTAAATCAAGCATCAGGCACATCAAGATATGCAATTAGTGGCATTATGTTTGAAACTTGAATGCACGGCCAACTCCCACGCCTCACTTAATCTTGGCCATTATGCATACTGTGTGTGCTTGCCATTGGTCTAATGAACGGGCTACTTAACATGGCCGTCCCACTTGGGGGCTAGAAATCCACTCGAGGCCCCCAAGGAGCAGGTTCTGATCTGTTAATGGATTCCCCGCCTGCAGAAGGTCAACTGTTGGCCACTGCGACCGGTGTCGGAAAGTCGAGTTCATCTCGGTGCCTAAATACACGGTGGAAAAGTAGAAAAGCATATACATATATAAATTAAACAAACTTATTTATGTTATTTAAAATACTTTTTTTTAAGAACTATATTCAATAACTTACCTGGCTTTCTTATTAACGAAAGGAATCTTGAATTTGTTCAGTGTAAAATCAATAAAACCAATAATGTTTAATTAAAGTTAGTGGAACTGGTGCGTCGGAAGACTGGTTTTCAATCAGTAATGTAGTAATAATCACCCAATTTATATATGACTACAATTTCCCTTATTCCGCAAAGCTGCCATTGTGTAATGCTCATCTATTCAAGATCGGAAATTCAATCATTTGCACCTTGTTGCCGCAGCAACAAAAACCTTCGGCAAACTGTTGCCATTCTCCACAAAAAGATGTTGCCATAAGCGGATGCAAAGGACATTTGGAAGCCTGTTCAATCAATAAGCGACTCTCCCCTGGACAGCAAATGTGTCGAGCAGGACTACCTTTTTGAGTTTTCCGAGAAATGGAGGCTCTGATGAAAGCCCATCAACGGGTGATGTGCTCCATGGGCTGGCTGGTGATTGAAGTTGCACAATGGCGGAGCAGTCAGTCACCGGCTATTAGACGGCCTTCTGCCATGTCCTGTATGTGCTGTATGTCCTGGATGTCCTGCACATTCTTCGCTCCTCACAGCACAATTGGTGCGGGTCCTTTGCTTAGGCGAGCGCATTGTTTGCCCGCTCAGAGGGTGACAACTCACTGAAATTCACTCGGTGGACAGTGTCAGTGCGGAGTCCTTGCAATCGGGACACCATCTCCTGGTCCTTTTTTGTGACGCCGGGCATGCAGATGTCGCCTGCTTAATGCCGTGTGCTTTGTAAGCCTGCAACAGTGCCCAGTGCCTTGGTGACGCAGTTGGTTGCCGAAAAGAAGCAATCTTGCGTAAAGCGAACGGAGGAGAGCGAGAGCACTTAAAGCTCTGTCCCCTGTCCCTTCATCCGCTTTAAGGGACGACCATTGCCCCAGTCCATTGTCTATGCATGCAATTTTCACTTTGCCCGAATGCGTGTGCCCGCCGTGAAATATGCACACGCTTAAATTGTTAATCATACGCAGCGTGGACCGTCGCAGTTTCCTGTCGCGCTCAACCAATTCCGCTGAGAGCCGCTTGCACGTCCTGCTGTGAGGTCAGCACTCAAAGAAATTATGGCAGCGAACAAAATGCGTAATTCTTTCTTTATTTATGTGACAAAAAACGTATATAGCGAAAATGTAATTGCTGAATTTAAACCGCTTGCAGTGGCACATTTAAGAAATTGCGCTTGAAGCTAGGGAACACTAACACACATCTAAATATCCTTTTGAAAGCTATATTCAATTGCTAAATTCCAACTAACTTCGAGCCCCATAATGGCTGTAATCTCGTCCAATTATTCGCATTTTGTGAGCAGCATTTGGGCCGCTTTGATGTTTCAGCAAGTTATCGAGGCAACTTTCGTCCTGCGGCTAATGAGCTGCCTTGGGGCAACTTGATCGCCGCCCTGTGGCGGTGCGATGTCACAGCCTAATGCCATTGCCATGCCTGATTACAGTAATTACTGGCCAAAGTGGCCGGCCAGGGTTCACTGCACCGCAGATTGAGCGCTGTGTTATAGCTCATGGTTGTCTAGACGCGAACAATGTCAAGCTAAATTAATTGCCAAGTATACTCGTATACTCGTATGACAGGACAAAGGAGGTTCCATATACTTTTGATTGGCGAATTGATCGCTTGCGTTTGGTCATTGCACCCAGTTAACATATTATCATCAGAGTTTGCAATAGCATTGTGATGGTATTGAAAACTAATTATGGTTGTCCCCCCCTTAAAGCTGCTAATCCTCTTATGCGCTCCGCAGTATTAATTAATTCAGCTCGAAAATACCCCCTGGGTGGAGAAGTGGCTACATTAATAATGCTAAAACAGTTGTCATGTTGTGACATTTTCGCTGCCTTTGAGGCCCCGGGAAGACATCACCGGAGTGTCCAAATAATGTGATGTTATCGTGCAATTGTACACAAGATGCATTGACTAATTATTGGTCAATTACTACATAATACATTAGCACTTATGTTTGCCAGCTGGCTTGTATATGAGTTCGATATGTAAACCATATCAATTTCACACTCTATTATGCAAAAATAACACAAACAGCAGCGCAGTATCGAATGCAAGTGTTTATCTATGCTGATTTGCTGTGAGCCAACAATGGGAATCGGGATTACACTTATGTGGGTTTTCTAAGCGGATTTCGCAATAAACACGTAGGTCTGAGAATTCACTTTCATTTGGCTTGAAATATTTGGAAAATGAAATGAATAAGTTCTAAGATTATGACTTGAATTTTACTATAGACATTAATTACCCATCCTTTTTTTGCAGTTTTCATGGGTACTAGAAGACTCATTACGCAATCTCATATCACATTTTTTGCTCAAGCTAATGTTAATAATTCAAGAGCTAAAAAGCTTAATGCTATCCTAAGCCTTATGAAATTAAAGAAAAAAAACTGTGTACGCCATTTTTCGCTGACAGCTAAGCGCTTTTCTTAACTTTTTTCTGCGGTCGGGTTTTTGTGGCGAATTTACACGCACAGGTGTGAAATGTAAATGCGCCAAAGTTGAGTTGCGTTGCGTTGAGTTGAGTTGATGCGAGTTGAGGCGACTGCCTGGCACACCGAGCAGCACATACACATTTGGTTTTGGTTTTGGCCATGGCGCGAACTTTAATTACTTTGGCCAAAGTTAAAGGCGTGTGCAAGTTACTCGTATAACTTTTTAATTAGTTGCCTGCCATCGCATTTGCCTTCGCAGCAATCAACGCGTCAGCAATCGGCACCAGCACGTCCTGCAGCCACTGAGTCTGCTGTTCTGGCTGCTCTGGGTGTACTGGGTGTTTTCAGGGGGTCATGGGGTTAGGAGGTTAGTTGGTTTGGGGTCAGGGGTCACAGGGCGGTGCAGAACGTCTAAACGGCTGTCCTCCGCAGAACTTTGGTTTACATGATGTTAACATGCAAGTGAAAGTGCAATGCAAATAATAATGAAGCCATTTGATGGCTGACAGCTGTGGCATCTTGAAATTGCTTGCAAAAAGCTATAAACTACCTTAGTAATTTTTTTTGTTTTAAAGAAGGAAGGATACATCTTATTGCAATCAGCATTTTTACTACATCTTCATATCAATAAGATCTACACTTAATCTACTCCAATATGCCATCAAGAAATAAGAAACAGATGATAGTTTGATGGATTTTTTCACTTGTAGTCAAGAAATAAGAAGCAGAGTTGATGGATTTTTCAATATGTAATCAAGAAATAAAAAACAGATGATAGTTTGATGGATTTTTTCAACATGTAATCAAGAAATAAGAAAAGATGATAAGTTGATGGATTTTTCACTTTGTAATCAAGAAATAAGAAAAAGGTGATAGTTTGATGGATTTTTCTTATAAAAACATTCATGAAGAATATTCCCTGCATCCTGTTGAAGCAGGAGACGGCCATTCACCAGTCACCTCTGCAGGAGCACAGGACATCATCTCGGCTGTCCCTCGGTGTCAATAAAACGAGGAGTTGGCTCATCAGAGTGACAGTTGCAACAGCTTGATGACATTGTGGGCGCCGATGGCGGCAATATGCCTGATTTATTTATACGGGGCCGACACTGACGTAACCACACCGTTATGACCAGGCTCCTTAATCAAGTGTGCGATATGCATAGGAGCCCACTTGGCGCCCACTTCCTTGGCCTTAATCAGATGCGGTTATGATAGCCCACGGGCCTTGATGTGCAAACTCACCGAAAGCCGGCTAATTTGTAGCTGCTGTCTATGTGCTGCATTATTGGATTACGAGCTGCAGGGGGCGTGGTTTGGGGGAGGCGGCAATGGGTGGGTGGGCGTGTCTGGAGTGAATATAAATAAGCCTTAACTCGCTTACCATCCGGAGCACGAGCCACGCAATTGCGAATGTTTTATGCAATTCGGCGTAAAACAAATCACATACGCAGCACACATGAAAGCTCAATGGAAAAGCAATTGGAGGTTCCGGCAAAATTACGACGGAGGTAAATACACTTTGCAAAGGCATTTAAAGGGCGTACAGTAAGACGTAGCTTATAAACGACTTAAAAAAGCTAAAATACGATCCAGATTTACAGAATAGGTGCCAAATGAAATGAATTTAATGCTAGAAGCTAAACTATTTTAGATATATTTGGATATATAAATCTAGGCTGCCCCAAGACATACATACAAAACGAATTTCTGTTTCAGCATATAGATTCAATGTGTAGGCATTGAGATGCCAAAATGAGAATAAGAGTATCGCAATGATGGCCAACTTTAGTTTACGCAGCGAATACTGAGCGAGTGCGTACGTGTGCAAGGGCTAGTCAATCAATCAGCCATTCAAGCCATTTAGTCAGTCAATCAATCAGAGCGCCGGCATTGGACGTGAGCGTCATTCTAATCGAGAACCATTTTTTAATGCGCCCCTGGAAATGTTTCAGATGCACAGAGCCCTTTAAATCAAACTTCAGACCAACTCTACTCCTACTATGTGAATTTAACAGCAGTATAAGTCAGTTCAACTACACATAAACTAGCACTCAAGTTACTATCTGTGCAGATTAACCTTGTTTCCATAATTATCCTTCGATTGCTGAGGCAGCTGGAATCTTCTGGGTGTCCATATCAGTCACATTTGCCTGCTAAACGTAAACGGTAACTGCAAAGATTATGAAATCTTCATGTGCAAATTATGAAGCCATTGGCAGGCCCCCAAAAGCGCTGCAAAGTCAAATCCTTGCCCCAAAACAGACTCCTGGCACTGGCTTCGAGCATCTCCTGCTGCATATCCCTGCCGCAAAGTGCCCGGCAAACATATAAAAGTGTCCCACAAACGAGATATGCGATATGCACACTGCACAAGCCTCTGAATTGTTCCTTTGAAATAGAAAAAAAATTGTGGAAAGCGCATTATAAGATTATCCACACATGGCAGATGAAATGCCCTTGGTTGTTCTTGTTTAAGCAGTAGTTAAACCAATTGGTAAAACAAAAACAAAAAACATAAATATTATTGTTGCGCTCTTAAGACCACATGGTAACAATAAAGATACTAAGAAGCTTGAGATATTTATTAGGCCTTATAAAATACAAAATTGCACAAGTTAAAACCCTTACTTTGTTCCCATTTTCTTGAGTGCTTGGTTCCCAAAGAGAGGGTATCTCTGGGTGCGAAATAAGTTGGTTGTCAGCAGCAGATCTGAGATGGTGAAAGGCCACAGAGACCCGGATTTGAAATTGGGATCGTAGGGGAGGGGAGGGGAGGCAGCAATTGAAATGGCATTAACATTTAGCAAACGGCAATGGCATAAGATAGCAAAATGCCAGTGACGCAGCTGCACTTGGCTAAAATCAAACAATTTCGTTGAGCGTCTGCGAAAATTGCACGTCGCACTGAATGCCATTCGGGGGCTAGAAACTCGGTTTAAACTCGAGTTTTAGTTGCCAGCCGAGAGTAGTATTCAGAAAGGAGAAACGAGAGTTGGGTGCACGTTTCGATTCGTTCCGTTGGATTTCATTTGATTTGCCGCCTCAATTGCGCACTTTTGTGCGGTCCAAGTCAAATAGTCAATGGCAGTGGCAGTGGCAATAGCGATGGCGATGGCGATGGCTCAAACAATTCCTCTTTGCCCGGCGCACAATCACTCGAATATTGAGTTTTAATTTCCGGCACCTTTTTGCCATGCTGCTGCTACGTCGACATCTGCCGCCGCAGGATATTAAAAATGAGTTGCATTTTTGTGCCACCGCATTAGCAGCCTTGCACTTGATTTGCATTTCGTTAGAGAGCGATTTGACTCCTCAAGTAACACTAATGAACTCAAAGAAACTCCAAGGCTCCCTGGAATTTATTCCAGTTTATGTGCAGTAAACAACGGGTGCATTGCATTGCCTAGCCACAGAGTCTGCAGGTAATGCCAAACTTCCGGACAAAGAGCCGTACTCCTGCCATTTCGCATGCCACTTCATTAAAAGCGTGAAGGGCCAAAGGGGTGCCAGCTATGTGCTACTACTCCCTACATATTTTACCCGGGGATCCGGGGAACTGGGGAACCAGGGTACCGGAAAGGGTTTGCAAAACCATCAAGCCTGTGGCCAGGCCAACTGACCGAAAACCATTATTAAAGTCGAGCAGCTTAAAAATATGCATGGCAGGGCGGCAACCACAGCACAAAAACAGAGCACAATGGTTGCAGTTTTCGGGCGAACACTGCGTATACGTAACATATTGCTCTCCGGCCATTTAAATGTATTTATGCAAACAGCAGCCACAACAGCGGGGCGTTGACTGTCTGCATGGAGGAGCATAGAAGAGCATAGTAGAGCCGACAACCCACTCAGCAAATTGTCAAAAGCTGCTTACTGTTTTCCATATTGCAAGAGAGAGTGCAGTTGCTGAATAGACAGTTGGATTAACAGAAGCGAATTTAGTAGAACAGGACGTGTATGGGACTTAGTTTAAAGTAATTGTGTGTGCTAAGTGAGTGAATTTAGTGGGACTGTAAAGCAGGCAGAGTAATTAAGCTTGGACATTAGGGATTAAGCTTATTGTTGCATTTAAACTATCAATAATACGCATCAGGCTTATAAATAAGGTAAAGCCGACTTTCCACCGGCCGAATGGCTAATAAGATCTGACGCGCTGCCTTTTCAGATGCAGATATCCCTGCCACAAGGATGCCGTGCTACAGGACGATGCATAGAGGCATAGAGGCAGGGCCAATAAGCAGTAGCTGCTTAGTGAGCTCGAAAGTGTGCAACAGCTTGGAAATAGTTGCCCACCGCATACGCGGCGTATGCGCAACGCTTTGTCAACTTGTTGTTGACAATTCGTTGTCCTCGTCGTTGTCGTCGTTCCGTGGCTAATGGCCTGTCCCTTTCTGCTTTCTCCTGTCTCTTTGCTACTTTCTCCACCCATTCCATGGTCTCGTCCTGTGTTTTTCTCGACGTCACTTCATTTCCGAGCCATCGCCTGCAACAAATGCTGCAAATGAGCTGACAGAGGTTATGATAGTGCACATACTGCCATAACTTGGGTCAAACCATCTAGTGACAGGGTACTGCTGGGTGCGGTTCCATTGCCACCCCCTCCTCCTTCCCCCCATTAACTATCAGCCATCAACCGTTCCGGGGTTCAATTAAAGTGCCAGCCATTAGTGCAAGGAGCGACATTTACATGACGGCTTCGCGCCCGCTTAATGGCTTATGCGTCGCCTTAGCACTCACTTCATTTTCATTTTCATTTTCAATTCCATTTCCGCTTCCGTTTGGCCCTGCATTCTCATTTAATTACGCAAAAACGCTGTGCACACCTACAACTCGTGCATTATTAGACACTTTCCATTCGCACATTGTGTGCCCCAGACAAAGTTGAAGGAGCTACCCATTCATTTGCGCACAACAACGGAGCGAGAAAATATGCAGCGGCTTGTTGGCAAAAGTTACAAAAGTCATACATTGCCCCTGCTTGGCACACTGGCTTATTACTAATGGAAAATGATATCTATATAGTTGCAAATTAAGATAAAATATTGGAGTACAAGTTTCACACATTATTTAAAAATATGTATAACATTCTATCTACCTTTACTTCAAAAACCATTTAATCTAATTGCACTAATCGTTTGTCACTTTCACACCACTTAAGTTTTCTATTCTATTTGCGTTCACTTCAAATACTTTTCCATTTAATCTAATTGCATGTCGTTTTTTCACTTCCACACCACTGTGCAGTGGGCAACGCACTGTGCACTCCTTGCGTTATTGTGCTGTTTATGTTTTTTAAGCATCTGATATATTGGCAAAGTTTTGGCCATGTCTCGAGTGCCAGAGCCCCGCCCAGCGAGCAAATGAAGCAACTTTGTGAAGCAACTGCTCCATGGTGACCACTCAGCTCGTCGCTTTTCCGGCGAACTCCACTTTGTCGCCGGAATGGAAGGGCAGTAGTGTGTTGCCCGCTAATTGCCTAAAATATTTAAACCCGTAATGCCTCAACGTGCCACACGTAGTGTGTGTTGCTATTTTAAATTTGATTGTACAGGTAAATATTTGCGAAACGAAATGCCGCGGGAAAAGGGGCTAGAAAGCTGTTGTTGTTTGTGGTTTATATGGTTTTCATGGTTTTCATGGTATTCACGGTATTCACGGTTTGTTTGTGCACACGGCTTTCGTTTTTATTGCATTTTGCCGGTCACATTGCCATTGGTAGTGCGCCAGCATAGGCGGCACAAAGTGGCTTAGCATTCGGTGGCAGTCCATTTTTGCCATTTGGCCAACAAATGCGTTTTGGGCTCTATCTCTGAGTTGCAGACAACAAACAAAACAAAAAATCAATAAAATCAACAAGCAAATATTTTGTGCATTTGCCCACACAGAAAGCAACTGAGCAACGAATATAAAATATGCAAAAACCAACGAGGCGGCGTAAATGCGGTAGATTTATTTTTACTGAGGGCAACAAGCCGCAGCATAAAGCACTGGCTCAGGTGCGGCTATTCTGGCTAAAAATATATTTTGGACAAAAGAAATTTCCTGAATGAATTTCATGCATAGAATCTGGTAGCCCACATACGGAAATCGGGGTTTAAGTTGGAATTTTACGCATTCTTTTGAGCTATTTTAGAGCCGTGCGTTTAAGACAATGCCTAATTCGTTATAATATCAGCATAGTAGTTTACAAGTTGAGTGTATTCTATTCTGCACTTCTTTTCTGTTTCAAATGAGCTCTGCTTTAAGAGCTTAAAAAAATAACTTTTGAAAGTCAAATAAACGCTGGCAGCAATAAAATGTTTGGTGACATCCTCGTCGAAAGTTGCGGAAGTTAAATTTTACACAAATAAATATTTACACTACAAAACGGTCTGAAAATGAATTTAGCATTAACTTTTTTGGTAGCTTTCTTTTGCTAAAATGTACATTTACATCATTGTAGTTTATTTAGTTGATTCTAGCAACTCCAATTTTGAGTTAGGGTATTTTTGGGGAAATGTTTTTCATTTTGATAGGCAAAAACCTGCTGAGTTTTACCCGCAGTGCCCATTGATATGCATGTACGGATTTATTTATTTATTTTCGCCATGAATTCTGACTAAACGCGATTTTTACGCTCAAAGCGGAGCGCAGTTAAATGGGCCAAGCGGCTTTTACCACGTTTGATGTACGAGCAAATCGAATCCAACATTGATAAAAATTTATGCGAGTTTTATCAAGTGTTTACGTGGCACGAAAAATAGAGCGATGCCTGCATGCAAAAACCAAAGGCACAGGCAAACGCAGAGCCATGCGCCATGTAGCACGTTACGTATACGCACCGGCTGTCAAATGAATTTAAATTTAAATTTAAATTTAGGGCTTGTCAGTTGGCTGTCGGGTTTGCTCAAGTGATGCTTATTTTTCTGAAACAAAAGGAAAAAAACAACACCCTTTTGAAAGCGGCTTATCGAATGTGTAAATTGCGTACGAGTATTTAACAGGGCTCTGGGACTTTGGAAAATAGCCAAGAAGCACGACTCGGTTACTTCGGCAACTGACATACGACGCACAGTGGGCGTTGGCAGGTGAAAAGTGGGCGGAGTTGGGCTTTTCCGGCGACGCACGTGTGTGTAAGCCTTGAACTTTTGCTCAACTTTTGCAGAGCCCTTTCTCAAGGCGTCAATTAAATGCTTATTAAGCCTTAAAGGCTGAAAGCTGCCGCTGGCACACTTTCATTTAATATGACTGACAAAACTTTTCAGTGATTAGCGTGCCATAAGTAATTTTGCAAACAAATCACAAGTTTCGAAACAATTTTAATGGATTTCCGCAGTGCAAAAACACTGCGCTGATCACTCTTTTGTCGGGCAAATTAAGGCCAACAAACGTGGGCAACCTGATTCGATTTTGGCCACATTTTCACAGTGCTGCCGGGACAAAAGTGGTTCGTCCTGTTTGTTGTTTCACATGCTCGACTCCATTAACAATATGTTTTTCTTCAACGCCGCACAGCCAGGCACATGTCGCTCCAGTTTTGTGTCTGTGCTGATGCTGATTTTGCTGCTGCTCCTGCTGTTGCTGCAACAGCTGCAGTTGCTACAGTTTGCTGCTGCTGCTGCTGCTGTTGCAACAGTTGCTGCGTCGGCCGTGTTTGCGGCTGCCTGCGACGCCCTGCGATCCGCCCAGAAAGCCTTCGAGCCAACAGGGACATGTGCCTAGCCAAGCAGCAGCCCCCGAAAATGTGCATTCGCTTGGAAAATTAAAAAAAAATTAAACGTGTTTATATTTACAGCATCTTCGTGCGGTGCGAGGACATCCAGCGCTCTCAGGCTCACAAAATATGCATAAATAATGTTCAACATATTTTATAAATATAACTACACTTTAACGGCTTCAGAAAGACAATATATTATTAAATATAAATATTTTAGAAATTGTCTAAAAAACATAAGAGTTTTGTATATATAAACAGTACCGTAATGTATTATGATTTAACCATTCCAGTAAACTAAATTGTAGTTGCGCTCACTAATAATGTTTTTCAAAGCAAACTACTTTTAATGCCTAGTTTATGCCCTGCAATTTATTGGCTTGGCTTCGGCCTAACTGGTATCAGCCATGTATTTAACAGTTCGAGCCCATTTAATGGCTGCCATTTTCTGGTTCAACAGCCAATGACCATTCGGCTAATTTAATGTGGCTCGTATGCTGAGATTTTTGGACGTGGCCAAAGTGGCCAAAGTGGCCGCTGGCCATGTTTACTGTTGCTCTTGACTGCTACGATTTAGCCGCCTGGCGCTGGCTAACATGGGGCCCTGGGCTCGGAAACACACAGAGACCCACAGCAGCAGCAGGACACAGAAACAGGACATCGCCAGCTTAAGGAGATAAGGCAGGGACCGCAGCCAGGCTCGATTTATGCAGCCAGTCGAGATGCCGTTGCCAAGTTGCAATGGCTTCGCACTTTAAGGCCGTTTTGGAGATGCAGCGCAAAAGTTATATTGTTGCTGAATGCAGACTGGGGATGCTGGAGAGCCTTTTCATTTAAATTTGGACGCATATTTTATTGTAAAATGCATCTCGGACCGACACACTTGGCTGGGCCAAAAAAGGGGGAGATCGTTGCATGACTGCAATTACGCTCAAGTGCGTTAAGCCATTTTATTGCAATTGCAATTTTCATTTTGGTTTACAATCTGCCAGTGGAAGGCAGTTCGGTTCGGATCTACGCATCCAAACATTTTCAGTCCTGTCAAAAGCGGCTTAACTAAGTGCGACCGAGTTTTGCTTAATGCGCTTTCAATATCGAACCAAACTGAAATGGGTGCATGTGTGCCAGAGTGTTTCGGTTGCCAAGTTCTTGATAAGACGGAACCAGTCCTCCGTTTCCTTCGTCCTTTTGGCAGGAAGTGCGCCAGGGTAGCCATAAATTTTTCGCCTTTTTCTGCATAAATAGTACTTTTGTGCAGCTTTATGGCATTCAGGGGTGCGGCAGGACGCAGGATCAGGACGAATCAGGATGTGGCATTGCAGTGGCAAATGCGCTTCAGGAAATTGCGTAACTCGAGAGCCAAGAGTTTTGTGCGAAAACTTGACAGGGAATCGGGTTACATCCTCAGGGTGGGATTCGTTTCGGTTGCATAATAATGGGAGAAGAATGTCTGAATTGAAATTTAACACAGCCTGGTTAAACAAATTATTCCATGTTATTGTTTCTGTACAAGTACAGACAATGTGGCAAAGTGGCAAAGTGGCAAAGTTGCGGAGAAATCACTTCTTTGTTTCACTTCTTTGGCTGCATTGTTCGTTGACTAATCGCTTCTAATTCCAAAACTTGGCAGCAGCTTACGAAAGCCAGATGACAGGCATCATAAAGTTTTTGAAAAATACAGGACACTGTGTAATTTGGCCAATATCCACACGAAACAATAATTGCATTTTTCTGGGCCACATGCTCTCTATGTGAGTGTTTGCCTTTTTAATTAGTGCTATTTTTCGACATTTCATTAAACAATAAACGGAACACAAAGAAATTGTCAACTCCGTTTGCTGTTAGTGCAGGCAATGTGCCAAGTGCATTGCAAGTTTGGTCCCCAGTCACAGCAGACACTAAAAAGTTCACTTTTGAGAACTTTTAACGAAGAACACAGTTCAGCTTCACTGAAAGCCCAGGAAGGACACTGCGAGGGAGTTGGCTCAAGCTGCAAAAGGATCCTTAAGTTGCTGTTGCTCCATACGGATACACACACACACACGCACCAAAGTTGCTTGTTGTGAAATATGTTTAGACATTTTCCTCTGCTTTTGTGATGATCAACTTAATTAAATTCATTAAAAGAGCGCTCACATCACGTATACGCCCTGTCGACCGTGCAATTAGTTGCTGCTACAAAGATGATAGATTGCAAAAGTTGTGCAAACCACTTACTAGGCGATATATTAACTATGGCAATATTAGCCAGGCATAAAACAGATAGCTGCTAATTTAAATATCCTGTGGCTTCGACTGACAACCGCAGCAGCGAAGAACAGAAAAGCGGAAGCGGAAGCGGCTGCGTCAGCAGTCAACAAAAACAACCACCGATGCCGAAGTCTAATTAAAATACATAGTAGTTGGAAAGTTTTCTCCCTCCGGAGTTTTAAGCCATCTATCTATCATCGTTTTTCTTTTTTTTTTATCTGGTTTGTGTGACTTTTGGGGTGTAAAATCAATAGACGACGGCGTTTAATCAAATTCTACTTGAAAGCAAACGAGCTGAAGAGGCTGCTAAAAGCTGTAGATGAAAAACCTGGGCGCAATCAAAGCCTCCAGCTCCTTGAGGCCACGCCCCATCACCTAGATCAGAGTAGCAATTTCGTTAATAAAACGGCAGAGCGGCGAACTCGAAGCTGGCAATAAAATTGAAACTTTGCAAGCGAAAAGGAAATCTCCTCCACCAGATTTCCTTCACTCTCTTGTTGCTGGGTTAAGCTGATTTTCCAATGACGATGCAATATAAAACCAATAAAAGTAAACCCTAAAAGCACCCAGATTAGGTCACAGTATACAAGTTAAGTGAATTTGTAAAGGAAACTACAAAGTGGCATAAGCTAATTGCAAACTGCCACGCTTGTAATTCATGGCATTTATCTACCAAGCACATATCTCGATCTCACAAACATTTACGATTATTTGAGGCCAAGCGTTTTGCTCGCGTTGCGAAAATTCCCAGCAATTTCCCTATTGAAGTTGCATAGTTTTATGTTTGACAAATTGCCAGACGATTGGTTTAATAGCCGGCTGAGCAGGCGACAAAGACGCCAAAGGACTTGTCCTCTCTGGCTTTGGGTTTGCCAATGCATTTGGCTTAGGGACGTGTCTGTAATTGGGGGCACGGAGTGCATATCAGCGGAGGACATTGTCGGGACGTCGCCATTTTGTCAGCAGCAACGTGGCGCGCATAAAGTTTTGGACAAGTTATGCGCCTCCAGAGAATGTGCAACAATGCCTCAGCAGTATCCATGCGATCTGCAGGCAGAAAAATGCGACACAACAGCAGTTGCCATTTAGAAACAAATGCTTTGGGCTTTTAGAACAAATATTTCACAAATTGTGTACTTAGAGAATTTAATTGTCATGTGTAAAGCAAAAGAGTAACTTTATTTATGTTGTAAAGCTGTATTGTAGACATTTCCAAGCAAAACACTCGTGACTTCTGCCAGTGCAGCCAAAGTCCACAACCAAAACCGAATCCTGAGCCGTTGTAATAAACTTTGTTTATAACGCGTCGCCGGCTGGATTGTGCAAACATGCAAACGTCGAGGGAAATGCATAGCTGAGATCGCCGAGCCAATGCAGAGGCGGAAAAGCGGAAAGCCAGTTCGGCTGCCAAGGAAGCGGAAGTCGAATGCACTGCACACTATCGGAGCAGCTCACCAACACAGCCACATACCCACGTACCACTTTTGGGCACCACCCCATCATGAATGCTCCCATCGAAATGCGCATTTTGTTGCGCTGGCTGCGCTTGTTTAACGCATTTTAACTTTGATTAACGACTGACGTCGGGGAGTGAACGGGTAGCAGGGCACCAGGATACCAGAAGGCCAGGATGCCAGGATGCAGCTGAAATGTTTGCATTTGATGCCCCTCTCTATCCACAATCATCATTGGAGCTAACAAATTGCATTGCGCAGCATGTTTCAGTATTTTGACAAGTTGAAAGCATTTTCTACTTAAGCCATCAAGTGACTTGCACGAATAAATGAGAAGAATACTTCTCCTCCTAACTAATGCAAATTTTGACCTATAAAATCAATCTTAATCGATTGCTGAAGGCGTGATGACACTTGGGAATTGGCTTATTTATTACCACAATTTATCATTTGTATTCTTAGCAGGTTAAACGATTTATTGCCCTTCGTAAGCCAGGCGTGTCCTATTTATCCTTAATGAAAAGAATTTCTTCTCCCATATTTATGTGAATTTTGAAATACTCAAACTCTAAGGAAATTTCCCCCCTTATACAATACGCCCATTTAACAATGGCAGAAATTCTCCTAGTTGAAAGCCATTTTTTCATCCAACTAGTTGACCATCCCAACAATTTTCATTGCCATTGAGAGGAGGAGTTTTGCATTGGTTTGCTGCCCGACGGTTTTCCGAGCAATTAATTTCATTATTTTTCATTTGGTTGCATAATTTCCATGAACGGCAAATCGAGTCGCTCGTCGAGCTATCGGCGGGATTTTCTCGCCGAATGAAAGAAGGAAAAACTCCGCGCCGCCTGCTGTGCAAATCGTTAGCGCTGATTTATTATTTATTGCTTTGGTTTTGCTCCCTGATTTATTCTCGGCTGATAGAGGGAAAAGTTGGCTGGCATGGGATGGCTTAAATGCCTCAATCTTTTGTTTCGGTATTCCTGTTGATTTCTTTGTTTCTTTTTAAAATGTTGCACTATCAAAACATTCAATCGGGTCGTGCAACTAAATGATTTATCACATAATTTATTGTTCAGCTGCAAGAGTTGCACCCCGGGGGAAAAATCGTCGCCCATGTATAAAATAATGGAAAAATGCCAGATGAAAATTAAAAAATCACTATGTAACGATGTTTAAAACTTGTTTATTTAAATGAGACAATAATTACAACTATATAAACATGTATTTTGAATAATTAATCATTAGATTGTATGCTCTTGGCATTCATAACCATTTGAAGCAAATCATTTTAAGCCCGTGGGCATTTCACTTCTGTTGTCATTTGTTCGCGCTGGCTCTCGGTATAAATCGCATAGGATTTGCATAGAACATGGTGCAAAAGCTGTTTAAATAACTAATAATTATCTTGTCGGCTTTGGCAGAGCTTCAATGTCATTTGATGCCATTCCGCTCGCGATTTATATGCATAAGCCGCTTAGTTGAAATTAATTAACATTAACAGCCGCAAAAACAAGAGAAACACGGACTAAGCAGATTCTAGCAGGCTATTTAAATATTTATTGCACGCCTCCTCTGTTCGTGGTCGTTTATTTTTAATGACATTGTAAGCCCAATCAGTTATTTATTTATTTATCCTTTTTTCCTCGCATCGCATTATGTATAACCCCAACCATAATCGCGGCGTGGTGGTAAATGCAATAAACACGATGTTTTTAGCCTTTTCGCATTAAATCTAATTTGATAGGCTTTGTGCAAATATTTGCATTTAATCTGTTTGGATTGTTAATTAAATAAGCTCTTATTACATGCAACACAAACAAAATATCAAATTGCATATCAATGGCAGGCGAACAACTGTCAAATGTCATAAACAACTGAGCCCGCTCAAGTAAAAAACGGTTTGAAAGCATTAAACCTGAGTTTGATTATTAATTAATTTGTTTATCCAATAATACCTTATAAGTCACTTAACCGGCATAAAAGTTCATACTGAATTAATGGCGAGCAGCTTATTGCCAGCTATTAAAACCTTTATTATATAAATGTAACCTTTCTATTTATGAAAACAACTCTACGTTAGTTTAAATGCTATAATGCGTTGGTTATTTCAAGAGTTGTCAAAAGTTTTTTGAGTTATTAATATGAGAAAAATAGCTAAGACCACTCAGCAGCTGAGTAACTTTTATTTGTCATTCACCACATCTCCTTTGTTTTACCCACCGCCACTCAACTTCTAAAGTCCTCTCGAAGAGCACTTTACTCTCGCTTGAACTAAACAATGTTCATATATTTCCGTGAGCAGCACAAAGCATACTTAGCAGCTCCATTCGATGGCAAACTCAAGACCCGCCGCTTCCGTTTCCGTACCGCCCGCAGACCAGAAAAATCAGGAGAAGATGGAGATGCCCGTGGCGCTGCGATGCTCCGCTTAATCAGCGCTGGCTGCGGCACATAACTCAGATACATATGTATGTATGTGGAATGCGAGCCACCGGCGAAGGAGCCACCCATGGTCATAGTCTACGTGCCAAAAAGGATGGCGGTATCCTGGCTGGAGACAAGAAAGCAGTGCGCCCGCTGTTGCTTTTATGCTGCTCTGCACTTTAATTTTAAAACAAATGCTGGTGAGCAGCACACAAAATTTTGGCACAGTCAGTCCAGCGGGTTGGAAAGAGAGATGCAGAACAAAAGAGATAGAGAGAGAGAGGGTACACCAAAAAAATATGCTTTACTACATGCATTTCTTCCCCATTTAATTAAAAACTTGTATAGTTGAAATTCAAGTTATCTGGAAATTAAATATTGTAATCTGTAATTCCTAAAGTTCCTAACAATTTTTAATTTCCAGTTCAAGTCACATCGTTCAATAAATTCCGATTAACATGATTAAATGTTGTGTATTTTGTGGTTACGAGAAGCACAACACCAACAGCAGGCTCACACCCGTTTGCAGATAAAATGGCTTAAAAGCATTGAATTCTTTAATGCGGAGAACATATAATAATCGACTTTTCCCCTTGCTAAAATGAAACTCCTTGGAAAACAGCAAGTGGGCATCCAGGCGTGCCGAAACTGCAGTTGCAATCAAATCTTTGGGAAACCGCAGGAGCAGGCCACACTTACAGAGCTGTCTCTCTCAAATTTAACCACAACAACTCGCAGTGCTCACACACACACTTCAGCACAACCGCACAGCCGCACATACACTGAAATGAGGATGAGAATTTTGTATTACAGGATCGCATCGCTGCGGTCTGTTAGGAAACTTATTAGATTAGCAGGGGCGGCGGTGTCACCGAACCCCATTTTGGTTCTCGATTGGATGCAACAGGCTAAATGTTTGACCGACGAGCTGTCCGACCACAAACAGCTCAGTTGGGCCTCTTGTCCTGTGTCCTTTGATGGCATGATTAGAGTGAGCCCCCATCCATTGGCAAATTATAAGGACCCGCACTCAGGCTAATGACATGCCTTCCAACGAAAAGACAAGAGGGATGGGGGGTTACGTATGTACATAAATATGTATATAGTTGGGCGGGAATGATGGATGCATATATAAAAGCCCCTCTTAGTTGGGGTTAGCTGCGTCCAGCAATAGATGACGAATGGCGCTGACCATGGACATCCGTATCCGTATCCGTATGCGCAACTCTCGGAGGCAGCGCAAAAAAGTATGCTATGAAATTTTATTTATGCCACTTTTGGGGCTGCATGTCACATGTGCACAAAGAACCATTGTCGTTTGCGGGCCACACAAAAAGCAAGTCGCATTGCGATTGACGAGATTGAGACTACACTGTTACCTCGTATTTATTTAAATTTACTTTATTTTCTTGTTCTGTAAAGTGGCAGTTGTGCACAGAAAAGCCTTCAATATGCCCTGCGTTATAAGTTCGAATTTAGAGCAGAACATTTGTAAAATGGAATTTTCCATCATTGTCATCCTGATTTCCATTACTGCAAATCCCATATGCAAAAAATACGTTACTAATTTGAAAGATGAATTAGATTTCCAGTATTCGGAGATTTGCAGCTCTGCAGTTTTGTCGTTTGTTGTCCGGGGAAAAGGGAATCGCAGAACTATAAATTTCATTTGTCACAGCAAATCCCCAGAGCGGCTTACAATGAAGTTCATTTCGCAGGCAACGGGGCAAACGAGAAAGACATTTTTACGTAGTTTGTGGCAAAGTCAAAAACAGCATAATGCATGTCGCACACTCGTACAGAGTCACAAACACACACGCACACACAAACACACACTCACATACTTACATATATGGATTCTCTGGGTGGGACAGCTGACACAAAAGCCACAGAGAACAATTTAGATATTTTCTAAAGATTTAAGCGCTTCACAAGCGACTCACAGGACATGGCAGGACGAGGGCAAAAGCTTTCGACAGTTTCGGTTACATAACTCTCTGCTCCTGGTCGCTCCTGTCTATTTGTTTGCCATTTAAATAAGCATACTGCAGCACAGATCCACCGAGAAGGGCGGAAATAAATATGCAAAAATAAAACGGAAACACATTCATATTCATGTGACTTACCACAGCAGCTCGACATTATTACTTATGTTTATTTGCTGTTTGTCTCCTGCAGGTACGTACCCACAGTAAGCCAAAGGTGCAGCATACCTATACCACCTATGCCACTGCTCCTAAGTGGCTCACTCCGGCATTTGCATACGGAGGCCGATGTATCTGTTGCTCTATGCAGCTGTATGTGTGTCTGCGTATGTGTGTGTGCCATATGGGCCAGCCCTTGAGTGTCTTAAGTTCCGGGTAAGTGGGAACTTTTTCTGAATTCCAGCAAGTGGTGGCTCGAGTGGTTATCCACTGGCAAAGGGGTTTTTAGCTTTGAAATGTTTGTGAATCTGCAGACGAATTCCTCGCACCAACACTCACATACGCCCACACACACCCACACACACACAATAGTGACCCCAATTGGTGCCCAGCTTATGGGTGAATATGGAGCACAATCTCACTTTGGCATATGTGCACCGCTCCGAATGTGAATAAATTAAATTTACTACTTGACTTTAAGGTGCTGCGACTTGGCTGGGGATTGCGAAAGTCAAATGGCAGCCACTCAGGCGGAAGAATATCACAACAATTTCGTAGAGAAAATACAATTTGCGTTTGCTTTCTTATAAATATTTATATACCAGCTTGTGCCAAAGCAAAGGCATGATAGTTGATTTTGTTTACGAATAATAAATCGAGCACATAAATGCTTCATCTAACAGACTGACCGCGTTTTAGCAAATCCTTTTATAATTCATATATGTATGTATTTACATAGTTAAAGTTAAAGCATATGCACTTATTAGACATTAAAATGAGTGCTTTGGTTATTTCAAAACCTAAAATTACCAACATCAAGCTAATTTCCTTAGCCGTGGCGGTACTTGCCACCGATGTAATTAACCCACTTGCACGGCAACTGCACCGCTGGCGAGTTGCATGCCCTTGTGGTGCGGCAGTGGCCACAAAGAAAAGCGCCAAAAATCCGCAAACGGCGTGCAAAAAATTTGCCTCGTTTTTAATGGCTCACATTGTCGATTTTGTGTGGGTGTGTGTGTGCGTGGGTTTGTCGGTGCATGTGTGTGTGTGTGTGCGTTCATAAGAGCCTTTACTGACCAGCAAAAGCAAATACGCACCCACACTCGCTTACTCGCAGACCCATCGAGGCAAAGGATCGTCCAGGACGACGCTTTAAAAAGCCATTTCGGCTTGCTTTACCAGTTCCTGCTTTTTTTTTTACAATGTTTGTGGAATCCTGGTATCGCCCAGGATGGATGGCACATCGTTTAAAGGGACCACAGCAGCTGGAAAAAATCGTTGGGCGGATTATAAAACACTTAAACGATTTTAAGCGCAATTATGTTGGCAGTAGCACGTAGCGGTTGCCCTTTCTGTTTAATTTTTGAGCACTTCCCAAGGGCTTTTCTCATTAGGTTTTCAATTTAAAGGTGCATTACGCCTTTCCTTTTCTTTTTTCCATTCGAGAACGAAGAGTATATATATTTTATTAAAACAACAACAAGAGGGTGCCGGAGAAGAGCTGCCGGCAGATAACCTGGAACAACAGGAGTTGGAAACCCGGACTGCCGTGCAACAATTAGAACGTCAGCTTACCGGAAAAAAAGTTTGCATTCCATTTATGCTCGTTGCGATTTATTTACGGCAAAAAAAGTTCTGGTTTTAGTTCTGGTCAGCGTTTCTTAAAGGCCAACTCACTTGCAGAGTTAGTTTGTGAAGTAGGGGGAGGGCAGGGCAGCAGCAGCATCCGCTGTCGAGTTCGCTCTTTTGTTGCCACAATAAACTTGCGGCCTTAAATTTCGATTGCCTGGCCGTGTATAGGTGGAGAACAAAATGGCAGACCGTTCGCCAAGTTATCCCTGCAATGGCTTCTGACATTAATTAGCCCAAACATGTTGAAACAAAGCAGCACTCCCGCCCCCCCCCCCCCGTTGGTAGATAATGGCACGGCAAAGTTTTCGGCCATCTGCAGGTGCATAATGGACCTGGCCCAGAGCATCCTTTTTCAATGCTCCACCGACTCCGGCTGTCCACCGGGCAGCCTGTTTATTATGCAATTTATTGGGCACCGAAAGTGCAGGGTACACTTTACCAGGCCGTTCTGCTCCTTAAAACTAAAGAACCACATAAAAGCATATATCAACTTTTAAGCGAAACTCCATATCTCTGCAAACTTGTATATGACCTCATAGTAAGTAACCACGGTAAAATAGTTTAATTATATTTATAGTGCACGTTATAAGTGTTCCTTATACTCGCATTGGTTTGGGTTGACCTGTCGGACATCATCATATCGCAGGACATGTTATCTTTCTGGACTTCTCGGAAGATCTTCTCGTCATCCTGCTTCTTGCCAAATAGGAACTTCCACCAGGGTCTATCGTTGGATTCTCCAGTCTGTACCTCCCCACCAGTTCTATTCACACCAAAAATGCCGGTGGCCTTTGGTTTTCTGGGTTTCCTGTTGGTCAGAGCTCTCTTTTTCGCGACTTTTGCGGTAGGACGCTTTCTGCCTTGAGTCGGTGCCTTGGATAAGTGCAATTTGGTTCTCTTTTCGGATTTTTTGGCTTGGTTTGTTTTAACAATAGTTTTCCTCCTAGTCGGCTGATGCTTCGGAGCCTTCTTGGCTATGAATTTCAACATCGGACCCAAGGGCCTGGGAAACTCATCGCAGCTGGACACGGGATCCTCGATGGTTATTCCTAATCGCGGCGGTTCCTTTGCAGATTTTGAGGAGCCAGTATTAAACTCCATACTGATGTAAAAATTAGAAAAAATTTAGAAATTTTCAACCTATGTGTGCTCGGGTGAAATGTGTATATAAAACTGGAAGTGTGTGAGAGTTGTAATGAAATCGGCATAAATATTTGACACCAGATACATGGCTACTATGATAATAGCATTTAATTTGCAGCATTCATTTGACAAGGACTTCGCACGGCAATTCATCGCATGTCCTTCTCAAGTTATCGCTCTTCGGTTCTGCACGGTTGCGGCTAACTGTATATAATGGCAGAAAGTTCACACTTCCGTTGGCTGAACTTTGTCCACTGGTGCAGTTGGGCGTTGTTGTTGTGTGTCTGCTGAAGTTTTGTCCAAATGGCGGCTCTATTTGCTATTTGTTATTTGCTATTTGCACTTGCAGCAGTGCTAAATATATTTCAAACAAAAGCCGAACAAACAGCTGACAACGGCAACAACGAATGTCAGCCGGAAGGAAGTTCAACTTAAATAACGGATATTGGCTTAAATAAACAATGGCGTTCGACGCCGTCTCTCCCTCTCTCCCTCTCTTTCTGTAGTTCTTTCCCTTTCTGGTGGCTGTTGCTCTATGGAAGTCGCAAAGCGGAAGTCGTCTGCCCGCCATTTTGTGGTCGCAGCGCTTAAGTTAACCCTTCTTCTTGGCATTGTTTGGTCGATGAGTGCAACAGCTGTGTTTGTGCAACTTCATCCGCCGCCTTAATTGCCTGTTAATTAGCGCAGTTGCAACTCGTATGTATGCACACACGTATCCTTTGCTGGACTCCAATCTGGCCGTGTTCTGATTGTCTTTTGCCGAAAAAATAACTCTGACGTAGACACGCGCGCCTGGCCGTGACATGCCATTGATGGAATTTAACAACTGTGCAAATATTTGACATCCGCACGGTTCACTGCCTCCGCCTGCCGTTTTCCGTTTGCCGTTGGCCCTCCGTGGGACCAATCCCAGAACAAATCGGTCACTGGCGCGTGAGCGGGTGAAAATTGGCTGCATTCGTCGATTCGAAGGGGCGAAAAAAAAGTGCAGCTTTTCGCCTACAGGTGGAGCCAATATTAGTGTTGCATGCCCTATTTCTTCTGGTGCACAGACATGGCAAAAGGTTGACAAAGCGCTCGATGCGCTTTAGAAGCTGGCCAATTAAGAAAATCAACTCTGAAAAAAAGTGATATGTTTAAATATACAAATCCCAAAAGCAGGAATTATAAAATTGTAAATTGTATAAATTTAAAACAGTATCAGTGACTAAGCTGTTATTGCACAGGAACTGTCCCTTGCAAATACGGACTTTCTAAACGAGCAGTTACCTATTATTTGCAAACTTGCTTTCTAAGTATGCCCAGATAAACAAATACAAAACGGAACTTGAAAGTTGCTCCTGTGCAAAGGAAGTTAGCTACTTATAACGTAATTCCCCTCTCACTTCCGCTGTGAGCAAGTCACAGAGCATTCAAATTATTTCCACACCCAACATCGCAACGACTGCGTTGGCGACAATGTTTGCCCAGGCGGGCAGGAAAAAATAGAAATGGGTGTGAAAAAGTGCAGAGCAGGAGCAGGAACAGGAAAAGAGGAGGTCCTGCAGCCGGTAGGAAACCATTCGGTTAGGTAGTCTGAGCGAATGCCCAACCGACGCTAAAAGGATAAGCGCATTAAAGCATTTACTTTGCAATTGCAATGCGAATCGGGAGCGCATTAGTACCTACATATATATGTGTTTGTATCGGGAGTGGAGGGAGGAGCCACTAGATCGGCATCCAACAAGGACATGCACATGTATGTTGGAGCTGGGCGCCAGAAGCCGTTGTTGCCCCTGCCCACACAAAAGCGCAACAAACATGCAACAGCCTCGGGCAGATGGGCTCCAAATGCAGCTGCAAAGGACAAAAGGGCACATTGCACTTTGGACCCACTTAATCCCGCCCATTGTGTTAGCCTTATTATGACGCCCAACACACAAGAGTCCTTCTAGTTCCACTTCTCTTCATCACACCCCCCTGGAACCCAGTTCAATTTGAAAAGCGAGAAAAAAGAATTCTGGCAAAGCCTTGACGACAGTTTTATGCTTTATCAGCAGCGGCGTCGCCAAAGCTGGAAAAACTTGTTTGTTTTTCCTACGCTTTGCCTCCTGTAATGAACGGCATTGTCTGTCTGCTTTCTCTGTTGTCTGTTGCCGGGAGAGGGGGTGCACAAAAGAGGGGTGGTGTTGTAAAGGGGGATGGAAAAGTCCTTCGCCTTCACAGCCGCGTGTGCTAAGGTTACATTTTGTTCGCTCCACTCGCGACCAGACGGCGCCAGTCGACCCTCAATGGCAATGAAAGCAGCAGCAGCAGCAGCCACATCAACCTCTTGGCATTGGCCATTTGTTGGAGCAATTTTTGGCAACCATTGGCAAATCGATAATTTCGCCATGAAGTCATGTTTGCTACAACTAAAACATATTTAAAGCCAACTCGAGTGTGGGCAGCGCTGCCAACAGGAGGCTTCTGAATCTTAATAGGTTCTTGAGTAATGGATAAGAGCCTTGAGGCGTAGAATTCATAAAATGTTTTTGAAGTAAGATGAAAATGAATGAAAAGGGTCTGACATTTAGTGCGGCATTATCTTAGGCAGGGATCCTCATGATTGATGAGTTAATATTGGGCTGGCCTTAAATTCATGCAGCTGTGCTTAAACATACAAATATTTACTGTTTAATGCTCTGAAAATCCGATTATCTTATTTGTATTTAAGGAAAAATGCATTCAAAACATGATTTTAATCCCATTCCCATAGAAGTGGTAGCAAAAAATGCTTTTAAACCATCTCGTAAGAGAATCGATTGCTGCTTTTAATTTTCTACCAATGATAATTCGATTTATTTGCGAAAATTATTGAAAATTCAATAACTCCGCTGGCAATGATTTAATGATAGCACTTAATGCGAATTAAAGTCCGTTTGTGAATAGCTTAATGACAGATGCAACGATTACCCGGTGTGAAATGGGCTTTGTCGGAATTAATTAAAAGTCCTTTTTTCCGACTTAAATCAAAGATATGTGAGACTGCCAGCTGATTCCCACACAAATTGGCTTGGATGAAAACTAATTAAATTTAACAACATTATGTGGCCACTGTCGGTTGGCTTTAATGAATGAGCTGGCAATCAACTGGACACTCAATCAATTTGCCCAAACAAAACCTAATTATGCTGTGCAAAAATTGAAACCCAATAAATCAATTTAATGTCGAAGAACACGCACATGGCCAAGTTAACCGCCTTTTCCCCCATTTAAGTTTGGGGCAAACTCAAGTTTTCTAGGTCACGTCCAGCGAGCGATATTTTTCCGCATTTTTTCTTGGTGAGCTTCGCTGCTTCCTATTTTCCCAGACAAATGGCGTCGCACTTTGGTGGCGCCACTTTTTGTTGCCTCTGTTGTTGTCGTCACCGCCACCACTACCATCACCACCAGCGTCACCGCTGCTGCCACATCCAGTAGTTGGGGATGCCCCAGAACCGGGATCCACCACGTTGCCCGCCCGGCTGCTTGTCACTGCCAATTTTTAGTGCAGCCATTCCTTTGGCAACCGGGCTGGGTATAAATCCAGCGGCCCGTTATCGGGTGTTATGCCCCACCAGGGATGCCCCGCCCGAATCCGTATTGATTTCCCATGCCACGGGTCCTTTTCAGGCATTAAAGTTGCAGCCGGCGAAAGCGGCAGTGACATGGATAGTTATAGTTATAGTTCCGTCTGCAGCTCTCGAATCCATCAACATCTGTCAAATTGCTCTGGCCATTCAGGGCTTTATGTTCTTGCAACGGGACAGTTTTTATGGTTCATACTGTGTTTTTTTTACAGTTAGAGCTTCAAATTGATACAGAAAATAGGGAGTTTTAAATTTGAGAGCTCCTTAACGAGTTAAATTCTTTGTACGAGTTCTGAAAATGTGTTGTGCGCAGTGAAGTAGATTATTGTAAGCTGAAGTTTGCATTAGTTCGAGTTAGTTCCCCTTTGTTTGCGTTCTTCTCATTGATGAAGTGATACCTAAACAAGTTGTTTTCATTTCCATTATCCTTTTTCTTCAGCCATATAAATTGGCCAAATATATATACAGCTGTTGTACCAGCAATTATCTATAAAATGGCTTATATATGCTGTTTGATTTCAATGCTCTACATTTTATGTAGATTACTTTTATCCCTGCCATGCCATCCTAACCTATATCCTATTTGCTTTGTAACACTTACACTCGAATGGCTTACGTAAACCATTTGCTTAGCCATATTTTATTTATGGGTTTTTGTGGTAATTTGCACCATGGAAGCACTTTCACTTGGCCAACTCCTTTCAGTCCGTACGATTACCGTCGGAGACAAGTGCATCCTTGGCTGTCGGTTGTAGTTCTGCTCATCAATTGACATCTGGAGCCCGGTTATTGATGGCTTTTATTGCATTGCTCGATTCATTTGTTGCGGATGCGGTGGCGGATGCTGGATGCTATATGTTGCTCGGTGGCTGCAGGGGCATCCTTTCATTTCGTGGCACATTGCATCGAGCCAAGTGCTCGACGTCAATCACATTTCACATTTCCTTTGTAACAAATCCGCTGGCACAGCGCTTGTCGATGGCATCGCCAGCCAGCCAGTCATGTTAAATTACGTGCAATTAAAATCTAATGCACATGCAGCATGTCTGTGGGAACATTGATGGATACCCGGATTGATGCTCCATTGGTTGCCGGAGGGGCTATCGACATCGTTGCGGTAATTAATAAGCTACGACCGGCGGCCCACGGGTCGTATGCTTTATGGGCCACAGCTGCAGCAACTCGGCTAAACTATTTATGCAGCAATTGAGTTTGTGGAGGGGGGGAGGGAAAAAAACAGTATTTCCAATTTGGCGCCCTGCAAACTGCATTTTCCCTGGGTGGGCACAGGACGCCGCGACCCAAAAATTTGTAACGAGTTAATTTGATGCCACAGGGCCCGAGTGTGTAGGAAAATATGATGACATCTTTGTAGCCGCGCCAAAGTGCCTTTGCAAAAGCAATTTCAATTAGTCAGTTCGCCACCCAAAAATGTGGCCGTAAAACTGAAAATTTAATCACCAGCGAATGGCACTTGGAGCCCCAGCGAATGTCCTGGCAATGTCCTGACACAAAAGCACACAATTAAGCCCCGGCTAAAACCGCAAAACTAAAATGGAAAACGAGCTGTTGCTAAAATGAAAACAGCCACCGAAACTGAAACATCAAGTGGATAAGCAGAACTCATTTACCTCCAAATGCTAACCATAAACGCAACTATTTTGGCATCTCATTTGCACTGTTTGTGCTCCTGGATCATAGTGTGTGTATTTGAGTGCATGTTTGTGTGCGTGTGTGTATGTGTGACAGGCGACAAACAGGCGACGACGCTGCAATGGCGGCAATGTCAGCGAGACAACCGGAAATACAACGGCAACTTCCGTGTCGACGACGCCGAGTTGATCTATATGCGAATATATCCTCACGAGAGTTACATTCGGTATCTGTGTGCGAGCTTTTGCCTTGGTATTGGTGTTTCTCGGTTGCGTGCGCAAGTGTGTGTATGTGTGAGGGAAGTACTTGGTCTAAGCGTTTCGTTTACATGAAGAAAAAAGAATTGAATACAAAATAAAACATTTAGTTTAGTTCACATACATATATGTCGAAGTAGTAGATATACTTTTAGGATACTTAAATTTTATTTCAATTTACGTTTAATTTAATAAAGAAAGAAAAGCGAAAGAAAGGAAATCATCATTTGTTAGTTACATATTGGTTCTCACATGATATTTCGAAATACGAAGCACTTTGAAATTCTACATCACAAAATCTTGGTACTTAAGTATCTACACAAAGGCCAATATTAAATTGAAGCTACGATATATTGCCTTTTTATTGCCTCATCCTTGTGCTGCATGACATTGCCAAATTGAACTTTAAAATGTTTTCCACGTGAGAATTATTAAGTCATAGACGCAATTTCGCTCGATTTATGGTTGAAGTCATTTTCATAAGTCATGGTGAAAGAGTCCTAGGCAGCTGCCAAGGACAAAGCGGATGCCACTCATATTACGTTTAAGATGGAACACGTGCCTGTCTGCCAGCCAGCCATGCGGATGCGGATGAAGATGCGGATGGGGATGGGAATGCGGATGTGGATGCGGATGCGGATGCGGAAGCGAGTACTCCGCTCTGAAAGCGTGACACACTCGCGCAGCCACACGTAGCAAGCCGATGGGGAGCATTTTTTGGCCTGCAGCTCTGTCTGGCATATTGGTTGATTTATGTGGCAATAAGCAGATGCAACCTGCGCTGGAAAAAGATGGCAGCAAGGGGCACAAGCTGAACGTGCACCGCGTAACTGATATGCAACGATTAGCACCCACACACACACACACTAGCACATCCAGGAAATGCAATTGGTATTGGACTTTTGGAAAATTACGAGAAGAGTCTGAAAAGCTGTTGCAGTTGGGATATTGATTTTCGGTGGCTACTAAGAAAACTACGTATAACTCATTGCAGCACATGTTTGCCAGGGCAACTTTTCAGCCACAGCCATTCAGGATTCAGGATCCTTCCTCTACGTCCTTGTCAATGTTTTCCTTTTTTTTCGGTGTTTGAATCGGTTGATAGGGGTTGGGGTTACTACCAACTTATCCATTCACCGCAGCCCTTTGAACTTTTGCCTCGGCTCCCCAAATACGCAAAGTTTGGTGGCAAAAACCGCATTCTGACATTTTGCCAAATTCGATGGTTTTTGCGGTTGTCCGTTATATACATATAAACAAACAGTTTGGATGCCTTAACTGGCTTTGCCACATTTCCTTTTTTAGGGCATGCCTCAATGTTTTATTAAAACCTTTACTATGCACTTTTCCAGATAACTAATTAGAACCGAAGCCGAGGAATGCCTTTACACTACGTAAATCAACACACATCCTTCAGACCTTTTATTTACAGGGAGATATTTGAATTACATTTTTGCTACCAAGTCATTTGCTAGATATAAAATGACCTAAAACAGACTTATTTTTTTAAAATAAGTTCTGCTGTTGTTGGCATTGTTTCAATGATAGTAAGAAGGTGATTAGTATGCTTATGTTTGCTAGAGCATTTATCTAATTGCCAAACTGAATCAAAAACCCGTCTATCGAGATGAATTAAATATGATATCAGCCGATTAAAGTGTCAATGCTGAGCCTTTGACTTTGAAGTTGGCCAGCAGATAATAAATAGTAAAGTTGCTGCCAGCAACAGGAGTCTCAATTGCTGAAATGGAGACAAAGTCTTTGGGTCCAGGGATGTTGTAATGGGGTTGGGATGGGTTGACATGTCGAGTGGGCACAATCGTAAGCAGCTTACCAAGGGTCTGAACTGGTTCGTCAACCAGAACCATAACTATGTTGCTGTTCAGCTGGTAATAATAGTGGGGCATAAAAAGGATTAGGTGGGACACATTGTTTCAGGCGGAGGTGGCGGTGGACGAGAAGGAGGAGAAGCAGTCCAAGGGCCAGGAAGTCGTAGTAAGGTAATAGAGCGAGCAGCCAGTCAACAAAGCACAGTGGGCTTAGCCCCGGTTGCAGTTTGTTGGCGGAGGATGGTTTCTGGTTGGACGTGGGAGCTGACAGGACGACTGATGCGTGGTGACGAATTCGCATAAGTCAGCAGGGAATTAGGCGACACAGAGTTGCTAATGAACATCAGAAAGCAGTGAGTTCCTTTCACGGACGATTTACTATGTATTCCAAATTCGGCGAAGTAACATAAAAATATTTAATTAGGTGTTTACATTTTTTTACAAAAACTCAATGGGGTAGTCCTGCAAGTTCCCTCTCAATCTTACCCACAAAAATGTGGATAATTATTCGCTTTTCTTCGGCGTTCACATGTAGGTTTTTAAAATTTTTCCTTTATAAATTGTAATTGATGAAACTTAAGAAACTCTGATCCCAATCTTCTGGCTTAGCTACACTGATTTCTCCCCCTGGCTGTTCCTCCTAATCTTGTTGTGCCTGCTCGTAGAATAAGGATTTGAGCGGGTCAAGTGTCCAGGTCTGAGCCAATCCCCTGGGCTACGAGAAAGTAGAGAAAAAATGGTGCAATTGCCGGAGGAAGAGGTCAGGCCAAGAGGCAAAAGAGCCAGGCTAAATAACCCAACAAAGTTCGAGTCGAGCCGGCCAAGTGAAATGCGAAGGCTGATAACGGCATTAAGGGGTTAAGCTTCTACTGCTGCTACTGCTGGCAGTGCAAGTTCAAAGTTCGCCATCGGATGCATTTGAAGACCCTGCTTGGGCATCTTCTTCTCCTCCTTCTTCTTCCATTTTCTAAGTGACGTTGAATGGTCATCAACGCTGGGGGCTTAGCTTTGATTTACTGCGACTCTTTGACTTCTCAAAAGTGTTGTTCGAGGGCTGAAAAGTTTCACGCCACGATGCGACGATATGATGAGGCCTCTTGATATCCTCACACAGCGTCCTTTTTTTCCTCTTTTACCCAGAACATCCTAGTTTTCCATGCTGAGCACGTTTTCTGGTCTTTGATTAAAATTGATGTGCCCGGGGCTTTGTCCGAAAATTTCGCATGCCGTTTATAGTCAAACATAATTTGACCTAAGCCAAGGCATAAGCAAATGTGACAGGCTCCAGTCAGCCATAAAAGCCTTCTCAGCTGGAACACTCATGGCTATTTCCATAGTCGTAGACAAAGACATGGACATGAACATACCAGGTCGTCCAGCTTGAGTCGGTAATTGAATGAAATGGCAAAAACTCACGCACACAGGAAAATGTTCATTTAAATGCATGGAATATGTAGGCTGGGAGGAGGTCGCCAGGATGTCGGCCAAACGCCAAGTGAACGACACCAAGCCAAGCCAAGTTGTGGGTATAAAAAATTTAAACTCAAATAAAATTAAATCGAAATTAGCACCAGAGTGCCAGGCATCAAAGCAGCAAAAAGTGCCAGGAACAGTGGTGTTGCAACGATGTTAATGCCACACACTTGACACATATTGCAGTTTAAAAATTGTGACTTAACGAAAACTTTCAATCTGGAAACTGCTGTACTGAAATGCTCATTATGTAGAGGAAAATCAAGCAAAATCAAAATCTGTCTGAATGTAAACGAAAAATTAAAGAAAAAATGTATATAAAATATATTTATTAATTTAGGAACAATTTGCTACGCAAAGGTAATACTTCTTTTTTATATAAAAGCAGTATTTCCTGAAAGGAACGTGACCCTCTTAAACACCCGAATTCGGTCCACTGTTTCGTAGCAGTTTTATGGCACATAAAAGTTCGCACAACTGTCGCCGAGGCCACTAAACGTCATCATTGCCATGGATTAGCCGTAATGCGCGACTGTAATTTAGCACTGCAACCGTGCTGGCAGTCGTGATCATAAAAAACTGCATCTGCATCGGGCCATAAAGTCGCGGCGAGTCGTGCCAGCGACTCATTTGCATATAGCCAGCAGAAATGGGGTCCTGAATCGCCGTGCCTGCATCTGGCACACGGTCAAGGAAATGTCCTTGCATTTTTTTTTTTACTTTTAGCGCATTCTTGGTTCTTAAACGGCAGAAGCATGGCAACAACAAGGCGGCCACAAGAACACCCACCCACAGGACAACGCCCACGGAGGACAAGGACGACAAGGACTAACTGCTAGCTGGTGACTCGCCTGTTGACACTAGAAATTGAGCAACCAAAAATGTGTAAACAAGTTTGTTTGGCCGAAGTGTTACGCATTGGTCTGCTGGTTGAAGTCCTCTCCCCGGAGTCCTTGGTCCTGCTATCGATGTCGGTGTCTTTTTGGCCCTGCTCTTGACAGCTCTCAACGCCCGACACTCTGCAGCAGTGTATGAAAAGTTTTCAAAAATTTATATTCGACACAAGGCAAAATGGTGTTTTCTTTGTCCTGCTATGAGTATTTGCGTCAAATAAACTGGACAAATTGCCGAGCACGAAGGTCCACATATATCAGGACACGGCAAGTGACCAATTAGTAACCAACGGCAAACTACAGTCTAAGTTTTCAGGAGTGCACACATTTGGCTGCTGGCAAAAGCAATCAATTATGAACGAAAAAGGGAAGTGTCTATGTAGATACATCGATAGCATTTTAATTAATTCACCTACATATGTAAATGTGGATGAGCCACAGGAAAATTGGAGCTATCTGTCAGAAGATATTTATTACCAATATACCAAGTATTTGAAAAAGCATAAAATTCGAATTTTAATGGGTGTTTTTTGACCAAAACTTGTGCATCTTTCTCCAACTGTTTGGTGCATCTTTTTTCCCTGCGCATAGGCTGACTTTATCTTCCACTTCTCTCCTTTTATGATGTCACTTGCTAACTTATGCTGTCAGACGAATTAGCCCAAACGAGCACAATGGCAAAACGGCATTCAGTTTTCGAATTGTGTCAAGTTGACGCTATGCGAATGCCAGAATGGCAACTGCCAGAAAACTGCAATTAGAGACGGCAAGTTGTCGTGACAATTGCAGGCATCACTGGAGCAATTTTCTGGCAACGCATGTGTGTATGCTCCATTTAGGCCAGGACACTAAAGGACCAACTTTGAGCCAAAAACGCAGACTTAAATCGACGAGAGCTGGTATATGTGCCCCTTCAATTCGAGTTGCTCATGTTAAGCAAGTAATGACCCGTCAAATGTCAATGGAATTTCGCTAGACGACATTATTCATACGGCACTAAGCATTACGCATACGACACGTTGGCCCGCCTGACACTTCAATTAGCGCACGCGGTGCACCGCACACACATTGTTTGCCAAAACAAATGTCACAGACATGTCACATGAATCGAGTGTCCCATGATTTATTTAAAATATCAGCACGTTGATTATTTCTGCTTAGCAATGCGATTCCTGGACACAAAACCGACATCATCGTCCTTTCATTTTGGTTTCTAAAAACAGCCGCCGATTGATTATAAATGCAGCCCCAATTGCCATTGTAATTGCGTTTCAAATTGAATTTGGCTGGAATGCATAACTATGCGATGGCATAATGCGCCATCAGAAATGATCGCTAATTGAAAATGAAAACGCGAAAATACGGTCACCCCTGAATGTACAAGTGAATCGAAAGCGGCCAGCATATTGAAATTTGCATGTCCCCGCCAAATTGGGTCATCATTAAAATTGTATTCAATTAGGATTTGTTGAATTGAGGTCCAAATAGGGGTAGCAAAAATAGAACAATTAACTGAGGGTTGTTTTTAAGTAAAATCCTCAGAAATTTGCAAACTTTGTAGAGCCACAAAAGCTACTGGACATCTAAAACATCTGATAATTGATTCACTGCAAAGTGCAGAGTCATGAAAATAGTAATTACTGCATTTATTACATTTGAGGAAATGTTTATTTATTTACACCGAAGATGTGAAACAGAATACCGAATGTTGACACTATAATTGGTCACATTTGAGAGCTCTGAGCACTTGCAAAGCTGCTCAAATGCATAGCAACTGTTAATTAAAACTAGTGCACGTAAACCAACATCAATAGGAAAAAGCAGAAGGGAAAATATGTGGTGTCGATGCCATGAATTTTACACTGCAAAATTCCCCCAAGTGTGAGAATCACATTTTCCAAGGCATAGGCAAAAAGTTTCCCCCAACACAAATTCTCCGAAGGAAAGTGAAATTATTGAACTAAATAATTTAAAGTCGAAAAAAATTGCCCAGCAGCACCTGGTGCAAAAAGTTTTGTCCGGAACTTTTCTCCTTCCAGCAATTTCAATTAGCCGTGTGCTTATGGTATTTGCATCGAATATTTGCATAATCCAATCAATGCCACGAATTGAATCGAATCTAGTTAAATGCAATTTGCACATAATTGCATTGACTTTTGTGTGCAGAATGTCGCAATTTGTGGCAATTGAAATCGATTGCGACCATTTCGCCTGGCCTCTTTCGATCGGACAAAAGGTTACATTGATCGATGCCCGACTGGCATAATAAATTCCATGCACGCAGACATTAGCAAACACTTTTGAGGCGCCACAAGCTGCACAAACACCAGAAACTCCAGACACTACACCGCTGACCGGATTTTGACTTTCCTCACTGGTCGACTTGGGCTCGAGTCCCTCGCATAATTTGCGGCTGTCATGTTGCGAGTTGATTAACAATTGTTGGCCAAAATATCAGGCAGGTGACTTGTGATTTATGCCCGCACTCGTATCTATTGGTTGTATCTAGTTTGTTGCCTACGCTCCTAATGGACCATGTTGTCCGCCAGCAAGTTGTGGATTCAATTTTCCAACTGGGCCGTAGTACTGTGCTGTACTGTGCTATGCTACGATATCAATCATACGCACTGTTTGCTGCCAAACGTTTAGCCATGAATCAGCCAAAATGCTGAAGGCAGCACAACAGTATGGAGCAGAACAAAGGGCCGCCGGCCAGCATTTGCAGTAAACTAAATTGCTTTTACTCTTGCCACCGCCACATGCATGTTAATAAATGTTCGCACCTACCTATACAAGCATTCATAAATGCACACACACACACTCAGTGTAGTAGTTGCATGTCAAAAAGCACTTAGAGCTGCTGGTGTGCGAGTGTATGGGTGCTGTCCTGCTGTCGGAGTTGCACTTGTGTTGGTTGTGCTGGTTGTGCAAGTTGTGCTAGTTGCTGTTTCACTTTCCCGTCGCTTTGGCAACTGCCAGCTCAAACATTTTGCGTACTTCACTCAGCAAGTAATTACATAACAACAAACACAGAGGAGAAACAATTTGGCGGCACGCTCACTCCGCTCAATACGCTAAGCGGAAGGAAAATGGTGAATTAAATATGCGCAGCTTAAACTTTAAAGTTATGAAAATATACTTAATAAAAAAACCTAAAATCTAAATATTTCAATAGTTCAATTAGGGAATTAAATCTTTTCTAAAAGAGCACATGCACGTAGCTCAAAATTTATTACTAGAGACTCACTTCGTATAGAGACAAATTACAAAGACTGCAAACAATTGCAGTATGCCCTTTCAGAGTAAGGAAACCCTTTCGAAGGAAAGTAGCTGCGCTGTGATTATCAGACTCAGATGTAGCAGCTTGGCAATTTGGGGAAAGGATGAAAATGCACTGATGTCTGACTTTTCTAAGCTCTCTGCAGGGAAACTACGCTGTGTGAGGTTTTTGGGATGCTTTCACGATCCGCGCAGTTGCAACAGGCGACTCATGGAGCGCACTTTGCATTGCTGCAACATTTTTGGACCGGACCGTGTTGCCGAATCGCAATACGTCCTGCGTCCTGATGCTGCAACTGCAGCTTCGCCAGCGAAGCCGGCTTTTAAGTTGATTAGAGGGATACAGCGAAGCAGGGCTATGCAAAAATATTTTACGTAATTAAAACATGGCTGCTGCTGACGTTGCATGCGAATGTGTTTTTTTTTTTTTTGTGTTTATTGTGTTTTTCCGTTCCCCTGTTTTTTTGCAGTTTTTGTTGCCAAACTACAGGCGCTGCAACAATTGGGGATGGGCTAAATCCGAGAACGAAGCATGTGCCATTGCGTAAGCAACATTTTTTTGCAACGCTTTTTGCCATCGCATTGTCTGTACCAAAACAAAGGGCGACCACAAAACTAGCGCCACAAACAATAACCAGCAAACAACAAAAACGCCGGCGAATATTACATCACCAGAGCAACAAGAAATGTACATGCGCTAAGGCAACAAAAACACAAACCATATGCCACAGTCTGCGGCTTGTTTCTGTGTGCGTGAATGATTGTGTGTGTGTGTGTGTGTGCGTCGTGTGTGTGTTTGTTGCAAATGCCGAAAAGTACTAAAAACTATGATGGCTTTTTGTGCGGCGGAAACAGGTTTATTTGAGCGGCTAATGTGGGCGAGTGCAAGGGCTTTAAAGTTATAATTTTGCAATGACATTTTAAATGCAAATGTTGCACAATTTATGTCGCATCATCTGGCAATTTGCATACACAAAAATGTATTGCACAATTTACGGCCCAACACTTGCGGTTAATTTGTGTAGTTAATAAATCAAATTTAATAGTTTACAGCATGCCTAGCACTGGGCCATAAAACCAATCGACATAATTGCTTTTGAATGTGGCACGATAAGTCAGTTTGTTGGAAAATACAAGTTTGGCAAATGTGCGGTACGAAATTCAAGTTCGGGAAAAGTTCTCCAATATAAATTGATTAGTTGAGCAACAGCAATACAAGATAATCCCTTTTGCATTCTGCATTCTGCAAAATGATAAAGTGCAGTTTATTCTGTATCACTACAGCTTAATCTAAGTAAATAAAACGTTTTCCTTGTGGCTCCAGATTGCATATATCAAATAACCAACGAACGAACGAGGCTCGTATCCGGTATCAACTTGTCTTCGACTTGGCCAACAATGGCACTTGGTGGCAACTGGGGACTTGGCCTTCTGCAACAGCGCTTTGAGAAAAAAAGTTTTGGGGCCGCACTCGATCCACTCAGCCTAAAAACTCGAGCTGAGGCACAAGAACGGGCACAAGGATCTGGTGAAACTCAATAAAAGAAATATTTTTGTTAGCTCACATAAAGTACTTTCATAGTTGGATGAACTGAAACTCTTGCATGGCGCAGGCACTGGCCAAAGTTATAATAGTTTTTCAAGCAAAGCAAATGCAATTCCACTTTTGGGAAAAGTTCGCTCAATAGACCAGATTCCCGCCGCTTCACTCGCCGAGTGGACTTTGGCCAACAAACAAATGGGGAATGGTGAATGGAGAATGGAGAACATGCGGGACTCCACTTCAACATCGAACAATCGGAATTCGAAAAGTGGCTCACACAAATTGCTGCGACACTGCTGATAAAACTTGCTCGCCCCCCGAAGACAAAACTACTGCCAATATTTGAATACTTAAATTGCCGCCCGAGAGCTGCGTAAATATGTACTTGCCTCGTCCCGAGTCAGCTGTATTTATATTTTAATTATAATATGAATAGTTGACCTCAAAAGTCTGACCGCAATCCAAAGCTTTGTGCAATTTTGATATGCACTTTGAAGGCAAATTTTAATGGGCAGTGAGTGCTGTGCATCTAGTTATTATGCAGCTTATATTACAAGCATACTTTAAGAACATGATGCGGCCACTTGAAGGAGCAATAAACCAAACTGATGAACAAGTGAAATGTAGTTTTAAATACTACTTGAGTCACTTTTAACTAAATTAAAGCATGCTATTTACATGCCAGCTTACATACAAGTGCTGGTCACGTGGCGTATACGTAATATTTGAAAGCACGCAACTGCCAGCGATTTAAAAATAACAATAAAACGCTGTAGCATACTTTCGAGCGCTTACCTTCGTCAAAGTTTTTGCAGCTAGCGTTGCAGGGATTTGCGTTGCCTTGTATTTGCCTTAAATGCCAACACCTGCTACAGTTTGAAGTGGATCAGCGGCGGCAGGAGGCTTACAAAAGTTGGCTGCGCAAGGAGAAGAACTTTTAAAAATAGCCCAGGGTCAAAAAGTGGAGGAAAGGACACTTGTGGGCCGCCCAGATTGCGCAACGAAAACAATGCATCATAGCTCTCATTTTCAGGCCCGAGGCCAGCGTTAAATTGTAATTAATCTTCTCATAAATACGTGGGTCATTATGGCTGCGGTGTGGGCGCCGTAATCAGTGCGCTATTGTTTGGCATAAATTAAAAATAAACTCAATTAATTATGTAAATATGGTGACAAGAGTCTGCCGAGTCCGCAACTTTCCCATTTAATGGCATTCACCTGAAGCCGAAGGCAGCCGTTCAAAAATGTATAGAAAAGCAGCATGGAAAAGTGAAATGCAACTGTCTATGGCTGTCTTGTTTGCATGTGTATGGGTGTATGGGCATGACATGCTTTTCCTTTGTCAGGTGATACGTGTTTGTGTGTGTTCCGCTTACGCCATCTTTCTTGCTCAATTTGTAAAACAATTTTGCATACAAATTGCAACAGCAGCCAGCACTGAGCTTGACATGCAGCCCCCAAGTGGAGCGACCTGCCCGCCAGGATATATTCTATAAAAATGCAACGCCAGCCAGGACGAAACGGAAAGGATCGCAAAGGCACGGAAAGGAACGGAACGGAAAGGAAAGAAAAGCGTGGCGTGGCAAACATGCATGACAATGCATGACTAAAGTAATGAATTACTTAAGTCCCTCGCCCACTGCAGCCCCCCATTCCGAAACCGAATCGGAATCCGGGTCCATCTGTGCGTTGTATCCTTCCATCTTGCCCCCAAAATAAAAAAAAAAAAGCGAACGAAAAAAATGGAAACAGAAAAATGGAAAACACGAAAAAGGTCGTGCCGCTCGGTGATGAGATGTGAATTTGTGTGCATTTGTTTGCTCGATTTGAAATGAGCGACAAGCATCTCGCCTTTAATGCCACTGCATCCGTTTGCCACCCAGAATGATTGAGAGAGTGCTGCGCATTTGCATTTTCAAATCAGAGACCGTGATCAAGACGAATTGGTAGCAGTTTATTTGCAAAGTCATGCCATTCACGCAGTAAATCAGTGGAAAGTGAGTTCGGTGCATTTACTCTGCATTACACGAAGGGCAAACTCAATGCGAAAATTCTAATGGCAAACGAATCGGGCAAAGCTGAATGGCAATCGTCGTTGGAAACTCGATGAATAACTGCTGAGTAGTAACTGCATTTGCAGGGAAACTATTAAAGTGGTACAGATATTCAGGTTGATTGGACTGCAAATGTAAAATGGGGAAAGAGAGGTAGCTTATTAAAATTATTCAAAATTAATAATCCTTCTTGGAATCAATATACTTATATTCTTCCTGCATGAATAAACTTTAAAATTAATAAGTAAATATTATTGTCTCTCGTTGAATCAGCCGCATGCACCAAAAGTCATTGTGGTTTCAACACAAATACATAAATCGAGTTAAGCTTTAAATTTGCACAGGATATCGGCCTACTTTTCATCCAGTTAAACTGCCGAACAATGCCAATGAGTTAAAATTACAAACAAGTCGGCTTAATCGATATTAATGACTTGTGTCAATCATTATCCATGCGTTGGAAAACATGAAATTAAACTGTAATTAAATCACTGCTCTCCATGGGTATTAAACTTGTGCAAAAATAGCAAAGTTTATTTTTGTTGAAAGCGTTCTGCGCATAGTTAAATCATTTTTAATGGCTCCCTTGCCACCTGGTAATAAATGCACACATTTCGGCCAAGTAATTAGCTGCACGGCTTAAGTGCCAGGAAAACCGTTCTACGCAAATGAACCCCAAAAACCATCAAAGCTATTTCGCTGTGCTTTCCTTTGTTCCGCTAAGGATTTCATATTTCTTGTGTATAATATATGTTTAAAAGGAAAATGGTGCACATCCTGCTGCTTTCTGGGTCGCAAATTAAAGGCTCACAGCGAACGCAACTCTATTCCCACCTGCTCATCTCTGGAAGAGCGCGGCTTATCCGCCTAACTAAAAACCTCCTGCTGAGCTCACCTCATTTCACCCGTGGAAAATATTGTCGCATTTTTCAATATGCTTCCGGCTTCCACTTTTCAGTTTGCAGTTTTCAGTGTTCAGTTTTTCACCGCTGCACAAAAACTTGTTAAGTGTGTGGTTAGCCATGACTCCGATGTGTGCGTGTGTGTGTGTGTGGCAGCGGGCTTAGTGTTGCGATGAAAAATTCAATTTGTTACACTCTTTATGCTGGCTTTAGCTGCTCATAACACACAAAACACACACCGTTAAAAGCTTAGACTATATACACCACGTGTGTCCGTATGGAGTTTGCAGCAGCATCCTGTTTCGGCTGAGATTCTAATAGTTTACAGCATAAATTAATGGAGCCACCTCCTCACAGTGCCACAAAGTGTATGCTTGAATGTGTAAAAAGGTTTCAAATTTATTCATAAACCGGAAACAAGATTTTGCTTTGCTGAGAAACTATTTATTGCTTTACTTTCTTTTAATAAAATAAATGTATCAATTTTTTATAGCCTAAACTCACTGTGCCATCAGCTCCATTTCACAAAACTATTCAGCTTTGGGTAAATTTCATTAAAATAAAAGCCACTGGAAGCCGCCATCAGTCGATTTAAGTCCACATTCTTGAAGTAAGCCCAACTTGAGTAAACTATTTAAATGCCAGCACCATGGAACTCATCGCCGTCGCCGCCCCTTTGTTACCAAACCGCTGCTCAGAAGTTAAAATACTTAGGTGCAATTTTGCAATTGCGAACGCGCACTTAAGTTTAATTAAAAGAGCATTAATTGTAGCCGGCAACTGGAGTTGCAGCGAATCCGCGGTTATAAATTGCTAAATTGCAGCGGGGCCAGTCAGCCGGAGTCTCTTACCTCAGCTATCTGCTCCCGCTGCTGGAATCACGTGAAACTCGAAACTCCGGCAACAATTTGCGTGCCTCATGCACGCACCAGAATTTATAGCAAGCGTATTGTTGTTACTGCGAACTGAAAGTGCCTCTTGCATGCTAATGAAATATGCAGCTAAGTGCCGCGGCTCAGTTTCCTAAGCGGGTTAATCGTCCATGAGTCGCGAAACTTGCCTGCAACTTTCAGGTGCATAAATCGCAAGGACTAGGTGGTCAGACAGGAAGTTTCGCTGCTGGGCAAAGGAAATGGGCGTGTCCGAGTGTTTGTCTGAAATCAAATTAAATTAGCAACCTCGTTGCGAGCCTAACCAACTAATTACGGGGAAATTACCCACATTAGCTGGCATGTGGGCCAAGAGTTAAATTAAACAAGCTCAAAGTACACACAAATAATGAAATAATGAGCGACGAAATGATGATACGACGAAGAGCTATTTGTACAAATCAGGATTACCCAAACTTGTTATTAAGAATATTTTTAGCTATTATTCTGTGTTTTATGAAGATATAGCAATCACCGCACCTTTTACCCACAGTTCAGAATCCGAATCGGAATAGTCGTAAAAATAACAATGCATTGGCATTCCGCTCCCTTTGGTTATTATGTTGGCATACCTCCGGGTTAAGTCGCTTGTTGTCCGTACAAATGACCCGCCGTTTGTTGACTCAACAAAAACAATTCGAGTGGATCGGGAAACTGACAAGTTTTGCTCATGGCGCACTAAAAATGAAGACACTAAAGGCGGTGCAGTAATGTGGCATGTATGTGGGACTCTGCAACTGGGATGTGGCGCTGTCGGAATGTGGGGCTGTGGGGCTGTGTGGGTGTGGGACGTGGCACAATGGCATCAAGTAAGTAATACAATAGAAAAAGCAACTCGCGTACGCGTGTGTAAAACTTTATTTTTACGACAAAGTGCAAGTAGCAAAGTTGTTAGCAAAGGACCGAATGGCAACAACTACAGCGAAGCTATAGTTACACGAGTTGTTGTCGCCCAGCAGTTGGATTTTAATTTTTAGCAGCGACATGAGACAAAGTTTTAACTAAAAATTGCATGCGCACAATGTTCAGAGCGGCGTGGAAATTTGATTTTTATTTTTACAGCCACGACTCCAGTAGCGAGTTGCACGCTGCGTATACGCAATGTGCGCAGAAACAGTTTCAATTACAGCTCCATGAGGTGCGCCAGAGCGAAGGAGTCCTGGAGGAGTGCTCAGCCATGCTATCCTTGGCCAGGATAATTAGCAGCGACACTTGAAGCCACGATTAATGCAATTTGATGGCCCATGATTAATGCGACGCCTGTCATGTTGCAACTTTACGCGAAATTTGCTTAACAAATGTTCTGAGTCCAAGACAAATGAACTCAAGTTTGCCCTGGGCAAGTGGAAAAGTGAAAGCGAGACAGTGAAATGACAAAGAAAGTAAAAGAAAATGTTTTTGTGATGACTGTTTAGATATGAGCCATGAATAATGACATAAATTATCAACTTGTTATGAGTTCCTTTCCGTTTCTGTGCTGCCTGACAAAAGAAATGAGACAATGAAAGTTTTGTTTTATATTTAACTGAATACTTAGGCAGCAACATAAAGTGCGCTTAAATCCTTGAAACTGATTTTTCCATTCCTCTTTGAGAATACCTAAGCTGACACAAATCCCAATCGCAACTGACAGTGAGCCACTGTTCGCAGATTTATCTATAAAATGTTTAAATTATTTAAGTAGCTCGAACTTTTATGGCGTCCAGCGACAACGTCAGTTTAAACTGGCTGCGTGTTCCTCCTTCCAAGCAGAATGCAAAGTTTGTCAAACTTTTGTTTCAAAAGTCAAAGGCGCTCCACGGGCTGATGAATGAGTCGAAAGCCGAATCATGGTCAGGAGAGTCCTGTCTGCAACTGGACCAGCCACACCCGCATCCTGGCACTCTGGTTCCTTATCGCCGGACAGTTGCAAATTTATATGCGCCAGCTTCCTCAAAGGCTGGCCAAGAGTTGAGAGCTGGCGAACTGGGAGAATTATAAGCTGCCAGGCATTTAAAAACGCATAAATGTATTTTCCGGCGCGCACTCACATAATGCAAAATTTATGAACTGTTTGCGGAAAAAGCAGGAAAAATTAATTGCCAAACTGAAACAAGAGCGCAGAGCATGACCAAGTGTCAGCTGGAAAACTATTAAAAAGGCATCTTTGCCGGCCAGCTATTGAAGTTGAAGCACCTGGTGGTTGCAGCAACCGAAGCCAGTTCTCCACCTGCAACTGCAACTGCAGCTGGGCAAAAGCGAAACCGAGAAAGCCAACCTGACTTCCTGTTTTCATCATGCTGGCCAAAAAACCAGGAGCAAAACCAAGACGTGGTTCTGGCTGCTTGCCGAAAATGCGGAAACGTCCATTTTATAGCGGAAATATATTCTTGTGCGGAGACGCGCTGATGATTTATGTACTATGTTCTAGCATTACGTGCTTTGTGTGCCATTGGAATTAAATTCCTGGCCAGGATATTCCACGAGGTAATAATGGCCAACGGGTTATTGCACTGCTGTTCAAGGTGGCTGAGTTACTTCCCCATCACACTCAGGCTGTCTGGCTTTTGATAAAAAAGTTAACCATGGCAAACTTTGCAACTCTAACGTATCGGCAAAAAAAGAAACTCTGACAGAAATGGGTTAAGCTCGAGCAAATGCTACAATTATTTGCGTGCTTTTATTTTCCTGCTTTCCCGGATTTTCCTTTAGGCCGGAGTAAAGCCGCGCATAATTCAGGTTAAGTGCGCTTCATGTGCGTTTATGCTGATATTTAAAACATGTGGATGTGAATGTGGACGCCAGGCCCTTTCCCCAGTACAAGTGCAAAATTAAAACTTTTTATTGAAGTCGAGAGCATGCGTGCGTACTGGGCAAGCAAAAAAAAACCAAAAAAAAAACAAAAATATTAACAAACTTTTTGCCGGCGCAGATGCAAAACAAAAATGTCGCACAAAGAGGAAAACTTGCAGCATTTCGAGCAAATAGAATTCTGAAGCCGAGTGCCCAAACCCCCCATTAAGCATTGGAAAATAATTAAAAAGTTTTTCGTCGAGCTAATGGAAATGGAATTGCAGGCAGGCAGGCCCATTCTAAAAACAGAGGCAGAATTTCATTAAAACTTCGATGAATGAATGATTTAAAAGCAAATGAATAAATTTTATTTTGAACAGAAACCCTCAAGCAGCAATAAATGTTCAATGGCGTGTCATCTAGTTACCTCAACAACAATGTTTTTAAATGAATTTTTCGTGTATTTTATTTTATTATCATGTAGTGTGGTCGAGCTTTTAAGGAATATCTACTACTATGTTCTGTTAATTCCGAATTACAGAAATGTTGAACCACAAGCATAAGCTTGAAAAATTCCTCGTGTTTTTATGCTCCGCATATCGCTGCTGAATAATGCATTTCATTTAACGGAATTTCCAGGTTAACACCTTGCAGTGTCCCGCACAGCCACATAAAAACTCAATGGGTCTCGTGCAGAATCCTGACAGGACCAGTTGGCATTATACGTCAGTTCACAGGACGTCGCCCACGCGCTGCATGCTTGGTTGCATTTTTTGGCAGCTCGCACGTGTTACCGCTCAGCAACTTCATTCCAACTCCAGCCGGTCTGTGTGAAACCACCCAGTAACCACCCAGAAGCCACCCAAAAACTACCCACTGCCAGCTGCAGTTTCCCCCCACTCCCCACTCCTTTTTTTAACCGACTTGCAGGGCACACGAGTGCGCGACATAATGCATTTATAAAGGCCGCCAAACAATGCCAACAGCCAGTCAGATAATTTCATTTCGCTCCTGCGGGAATGCCATTTCCGATTCACCACTAACAGTTTGTTTTTCTCCCACTTGGCACTGCTTTACATTTACTTTTCCACTGGCTCTCGTCCGACGTGTTTGTTTTTCTTTATTTTATTTTATTTTATTTTATTTCATTTTTTCGTGACACTGCCATTAAGCTTGCATGTGCTGCGACTTTGCTTGGCACATGAAATTCAACGACATCGCATTCTTCTAGACCAGATACCACCAGATATTGCCGACAGGACGCAGCAACAGGAGTCACAGGATATACACATAGAGATGTGTTTCAGTCACTGTCAAGCCATCTCAATATACTACAGTTTTGTACAAGATTTTTAAAGAGTTTCCCATAGCAGTTTTACATTTGAAAGCATAATATGATCAGTTTCCTATTAAGGTGGTATTTTCTCGCTGTGTAACAAGACACACAGCCATCATCCGATTCAGAAAAGCAGTCAACGCTCGCTTTTCAACTGACAGACGCCACAGAGAGACAGGGAGACAGTGACGTGGGCGTCTGCAGGTGAGGCGAACGAACAATGCAAATATTTGTATGCTGCCATAACTATATGGCACACATATAGCGACGGATCTCGGGAACGTGTAAGTTTTGCCCGGAGAGCGATAAAAAGTAATTTTGGCCATTGTTTGGCAACTGTGGCCGTCGACGGCATTGATAAGTTGAGATATCAGACAGCTCTTGAGCGAAAACAAAAGTGTTTGTACATTCCTTTGTATGGGCATGTATGGGAAATGACTATATATATTTCACACTGTAGATGAGTAAGTGTTCTCCGATTTTGAGAACAGTTTGTTGGTGGGTTTTATATATGTCTTTATTCTGGATATTTCAAGGATACTCACTATTTAAAGAAGATATTTTTACGCAATTCAGTACCAACCAAAGTTAGCTTTAATTTCTATTCTCTAGACCCCAATTAGAGAGCTGCAATGTATTTGCCCACATTTTAAATCATTTCCATTCCAAGTTGGGCTGTGCTAATTAATACTAGCAAAGTTTTTGCAGCCGAAACCTAATTGCGAACATCTCTGGCCCAGATGCATTGTTAATAATGTTCCACCAAGATGACGCTTGGCTTCCTTCTACGGGGGAACAGTAGGTGGTCGTTGTATTTTGCTCCTTTTTGGGCGAAAACCCAAAATGTATATGTGCGAGCGTTTCATTATGTAGTTGTATAATTTCAATATGTTCGTACTGCTGCCAATAAAATGCGCACAAGCAGAAAAAGGCAACGCAAAAGTTTTTGCCAACGAAATGAACGATGCAATCATGTGGCCCCACAGCCCAGCGTGTTTCGTAGCTCTTGTTTTTATTCCATCTTTGCCACTTTGGGCTGGCAACAAACTTTATTAAAAAGTATGCAAGAAATTTGTGCATCTATAGGGTTTGCTCGAATACCCCAAGGGGCTGCGAAGGCATCCCCATTCGCATCCGGTTCTGCCCGAAGTTTGGACCTGCCATAAAACCAGCCAGTCATCCAACCAGCCAGGCAGCCAGCCATCCTGATCCTGCCTGAAGTTTTCCTGCCGACGCCTTTCCCTCTGCAGATTGACACGAATTGGCGAAATGAAATTGCAATTTCTTGTGATAAATTTCAATGAACATTCTGCCAAGGCGCAAAACGAAGAAGTGAAAGTCTGGGTTGCGGCAACGATTTTGCTCCGTTGAGTGCAGTTTGCTGTATGTTAGCAGGCGGTTGGCAAATAAAAATTGCCCACATAAATTGCGTGCCAACTGATTTATGCCAAATAAATAAGAGAAACTCTCGCAAACAGTTCTGTGTGTTCTTTTCAAAGGAGTGTTTGAATAGTTGTGTTTTTCGTGCTAAATGTTGCAAACTATATTTTCCAATTAGTGATTAAGTGGCGGTAGTGTGTGCATTTGAGCGATCAATTGTGTACCTTTGCTTATAGAAAACATATGAAAAACGTATAAAGAAGAAAGCCTAAAATGTTTTATAGAAAACTAAATTGTATATGTGGCTTAATGTTGACTGTGACTGACTACATGTGTGTGAACATGAGACACATGAGACCTAGCTATTATAGTGCCTAAGTAAACAACAATCACTGAGAACGTTATGCTTGACTTTTTACTTGACAACTAACATAGTGGCTTTTACATCCTACATACGAGTATATATGTAATATATCCTTTTCATCTGCTTGCTTTTGCAGCTGTTGCCTGGGCCAACCACCATGAGAGCCTCTCCCTCAGTCCGGCGGAGCACAGCGTGGTGCGGTACACAAACGAATCCCTCATCGTCCAGTGCCGCAGTCCGGATCCAAAAGTGGAGCTCCATTGGAAATCGCCGAAAGGCGAAATTATTCGCGAGCACAAAGGACGCATTCACATTGAGCAAACATCGGCAGGTAAGGATCAGATGGGATGATGCAGCACCTGCTGCACCAGATGGGTTGGGCTAGATAAAACAATGGGAACAGCTGCAGGGGAATGGATAGGAGGTCAGAGTTCAGGGTTCGGGGGGCAAGTGTATACAAGGCCACTGGCTCAACAAACGCAATTAATTGGAATTCTCTACACATTCTTTGTAGCCGAGTGCTCAGTGCTGGCAACATTAATGAAATGTTTCCGACTAAGCTTTAATTGCAAAATAAATAAATGCGCAAATTTTGATAGTCATTTAAAATTTCACAACATTTACCAATTTAAAAGAGTATTTCATATATTTAATTGTATAAAAACGTGGAGAGTATATATATGTTAGAATTTCTATATGGATACAATATTTCTAAGCATATTTATTTATATACGCGGTATCAGATAGTCCACATATTGGGCACCACTTCATATATCGCTTTGTTGTTTAACCGAAGCCCGTTTAACCTTTTTTCTATGTATTCCTTACTCAATTTCCCATTTTCCATTTTCTTCGCACCCTCCGACGCGTTTCGCCGTTTATTTCCCGAGTGAAGAACAATTGAAAATCGTTTTCGCCCACATCGCACTGGCCGACAAGGGCAATTGGTCCTGCGAAGCTGCTGATGGAAGTCTGCATAGTAAATCCTTCGATTTGATTGTGTACCGTAAGTGGTGGAGTCGCCGGAGGGCGTGAGTTCAGTCATTAATATTGCATTGTTTTCCCGCCCCTCACACACACACATCCAGAGAAAATTACATTCACAGAAAATGCCACCGTGATGACGGTCAAGGAGGGCGAGAAGGCCACCATCCTGTGCGAGGTGAAGGGCGAGCCCCAGCCGAATGTCACCTGGCACTTCAACGGACAGCCCATCAGTGCCGGCGGTAAGAATTTCCCCTTGATAATGAGCATTTTACATTCCAATCCCAACTGCCACCACTACATACTATCTGCCTCCTCTCTCCACCTTCTCCATTCCCCGGGTGTGCAGCGGCCGACGACTCCAAGTTCCGCATCCTGGCCGATGGTTTGCTCATCAACAAGGTAACACAGAATGACACCGGCGAGTACGCGTGCCGGGCATACCAAGTCAACTCGATTGCTTCCGATATGCAGGAGCGCACCGTTTTGATGAAAATCGAACGTGAGTATGATTTACGATTTCCAAAACGTTCAAAACTGCTCCACACTGGGACCTTACTTTGAAATTTGTGTGCTCTATTCTAGATTTTACCACATGTCTCTTTCCATTGCTCGTTTGTGTGCAATTTCCTTAAATAATACATTTGAAATTATTTAAAGATTTACTTTATTTAAAATTTTTGATCCCAGTAAGTTCCAGTGTGCAAAGTGCGGTGACCTGTCGAAATTACTTGAGCACCGTTTTGTTTGAAATTTCGAGTTTGCGCTTAGTATGCAGCGCAGTGAGCGGTAAATAGTTTTTGAGCACGAAAAATTCTGGAATTACACTCGCGGCATGCGAGCCGCTTTTGATGGATCCCGGATGTCGACCGGTGTTCCTGATGTGTGCCCAGGGGGCATGGTCTTGTGGGCGTGGTCATGCGAGTGCGAGTGGGCGTGGGCGTGGCGCACATGCAGCTAATGGCTTAACTTGGTCGAGTCCTGATTTATGGTTAGCGCACATGGTTTTTCCATTTCCATGGCCTACCTTTGAGCGTCGCCTCGGTTTGAGCTGTCATCGTGTTTCCTGCGGTTCTATGCATGCTCATTTTAATTTTAGGCACTTTAATAGGCTAACATGGGCTGTAAAACATAGCTCAAATATTACGAAACTTTCCCAAATTCTGCAGTCTTTATAACCTAAATGATTACTGACATGTTTCCCTGTGCAGACAAGCCCATTTGGTCCAAGACGCCATTCGTCAGCCTGAAGTACGCCTATATAAACGGAACCGCGACTCTTATGTGCGAGGCACTGGCGGAACCTCCGGCGAACTTCACGTGGTATCGCAAACACAACAAACTGCACAGCAACAACCGGCTCTACACGATCCAGTCGGACAGCTACTGGTCAAGTCTGACCGTCCACGTGCTGAACACCAGCGCCTTCGATAACTACAGGTGCCGTGCCAGGAACGACCTGGGCACCATCGAGAGGACCACGCGACTGGAGCAGGGCGAGAAGCCCCCGGCTCCGGCCAACTTCCAGCTGCGCGGCTTCAATTCAAACACTTTCGATGTGGTTCTGAGTGCTCCACGAGGTCCGCCGGACAGTCCCATGGGGGTCAACGGGTTCCGCATCGAGTACATGACCGAAATGGAGTTCAAGACGGACGCGGGCAAGTGGACCAATGCCAGGCGGAAGGATTACGCCTTCGAGGAGGGTGAGTTACGCTTTAAGCAATATCAAAAATATCCTCTCCTTCCTATACTAAAACTATCCTCATTTGTTTCGTAAACCACATGGATCCTATACAATTTAGGTGCCACATTCCTTCTGACGAACTTAGAACCAGATACCGTCTACCTGGTGAGGGCCGCATCAAGGAACCTGGCCGGATTTAGTGACTTCACCAAGGTGGAGAAGTATAAGACACTCTCCCTGGAGCCGCGAGTCTCTTCGGGTTTTGAGCAGACCAGGAACCTGTGCGTGGAACTGGGTCTGATGACACTAATGGTCGCAATGCGGCCGTTCCTGGAATGAATCTGAATCTGCAGGCGGATGAAGGATGACGGGTGATGCACCTAGCGGAACCGGAAACCAGGACCTTAAACGCCATGTGCTTTGTATAGCTGTAAGGCGTGTCCACGAGGACACTTTTCTGTCTGATTTGCTCGGTCTAAGTAATTGGGTTTACTCTTAAGTTCAGTGCGTTAATATAACCTTAAATAATGTTATGTTTAGTAAGAATTTCTATTACGCTTTCAGTGCTTCGATTGGAAAGACATTAATGGATCACTTATAGGATATTTATATATATTTAAATAAATCCTCATAGCAGTTAGACATAATTAATGGTTTGCTGGCCTTGGCTCCTCAAAATTATGCAAAACTAAAGCTTTGCTCAACTTTCGAGAATGTTTAAACTTGAATTGTAAGTTTTGTAAGGTGCGAGTTGCAGCACCTTGTTGCCAAATCTTTAAGATATAATCAGACAGTTGCCAAAACTAAAAAAGTACATAAGTTTAGTATAAACTGAAGCCTTCCGTCATTCCATATAACTAAACAAACTTTTTAACTAAACTACACAACTATATAAAGTTTTGGAAAACCATCAAACGCATCAAACAATTAATATAAATATCAAAGAGCTTAACGACAGCATTTAAAAGTATTCTATGTCACATAATCTTTTTAATAGTCAAAAACCCACACAAACATTTCCACGTGTAAATTTCCAGGGCTAAAAAATACAGAATAAAATATAGATGTAAAAATAAGCTTAAACATTTTGCCACAATGCAAATATTATGCAAGCAAGGGCTGAAAAAAAACATATATATTATATATTTTACAAAAGTTATTTATACTCAATGAAATTAAATGTATTTCAGCTAAAATGGTGGAAAATATAAACCATAATACCTAGCCAAAGATTTAATTTTTTCTGGCTTTCGTTTGCCAATTGTGTGTGAGCCATAATAAAAGTTATAAATATCAAACCAAAATCTTTGCATATTAATATTTCAATATTAAATTTCAATGAGAAACTATGGTGAGTAGAAATAGAATAGAAATAAATTGTTATAAAAATCTTATTTTAGTTGGCGTAGCATTTATTATTTAGTTTCTACCATTTGGCTCTAAAGTTTTATACAAAACGCACAAAACACAAAATTGTTGCAAAATGGAAAAACCATTTCCTTATTATAGTCAGAACTCCAACCAACCGCTAAATGAAGACTTTCATTTAGAAGATGAGATGTTACAAAATTCAAAAAGGAACTACACTTTTAGCACAGATCCTGGTAAGTAATGTTAGCTTATAATTAAAACTAAAAATTTACATTTCCGATTAGATTCCAATATAGCATATCAGCGGTACATGCAAATCCTCATCCGTGTGCAAAATTCCTTGCATCGAAGATTTCTCCCCAGTAGGACTCTGAATATTCCGGCCTCCCGTAGCCGTATCTCAGGCGGTGGATTCTGCAAGAAATCCAAAAAATCCGAAAAGGTAAAAAAAAATACAAATAAGCAATGCGTCGACCAGCAAAACAACGCAGCTCAGCTTTCGTGCGAAGCCGCTAAGCCCTCGAAGCAAACTGATTGCACCACTTATGATGAAACTTCCTGTCCGTGCAATAAAAGTGCTTCGGATAAAAGCCCGAAAAGCCACTGCAGTTCTATGCCGGAACCCAATGAGTCGCCATGCTGCGCTGGACATGAGGACAAGCGCAGGAGCTGTGTGTCCTTTCAAGAGCCCATGGCCACGGATATTCCCATATATGATCCGCACTTCCGGGACTGCCCATGCATGGAGTCCGTTGAATTCTGTCCGCCAGCCACCAACCCTTGTCATGGCCAGGACCCACATAAGGATATCCCGAAAACTTGTCCCGATGAACGGCCGAAAGAGCCAGCATCCCAAAAAAAGACGGAGTCGTCCAGAAACCACGCAGGTTCACGAGTTTGCATGAGACCGATGATTGTGGTGCCCACAGGTGTGGGTAGTAAATCATTAAAGAAGCATCAACCCAAGAATTCCAAAGTAGTTAGCGCAGATCACTCCAAGTCGCAGTCTGCAGCTCACTCGCATAGTTCTAAAAACTCCTCAAAGCACCAAGGAAAAAGCCAGCTTCCTGAAAAATCTTATAGCAGTAAGGATTCTTCAGCAAACTGTTGCCAGCCTTCAGTGCAAATCGAAGAAACTTGTCCAATTTTAAGCGACACTCCCAGTATCGAGGAATTTTCTCAGTGGCAGTGCACAGATCCAGTCTGTTGTTTCTACTTACCAGAGGAGCCCCATTGCTCGACAAATCCACCGGCATGCACCAACTGCCCAGCTATATGCGACTTATCCAAGCAGTTGGAGGAAATGAATCGTCGTTTGGAGGGTCTTCAGAGCCAGGAACTCTGCGACATCCGCTCGCAGGTGAATAGCCTCAATGCGAATGTTCAAAGTTTGGCCAACGAGTGTATTCAGAAAAGAGATTGTGCCAACAAGCTAGTCACGAAAGCGTCGAGCACCTGCCAGTTTTGCCAAGGGCAGAGTTTGAACATCCTTGATAGCTTCCACAGGCAACTGATGGACTCAATTAGGGATCGTTGCCTGACAGACATTGTAATAACCTTGTTTCTACGAGCAGATAATGTGTATCACGTAAATGTGAGGGATCTGAGCTCTGGCTGTTCCCTTGGTTGCTACCTGGTCACAGATGCGGCCATTGAGGAGGCCATGGAGTTGGGAGTCTTCCAGGAGATACTCACCTTCAGTGTAATTGATGTGCGGAATACCATCAAGTCGAAGAACTGCGCCTTGGGCATCTCCTTTGAATTCCATCATGCCAGTCGGCAGTGCGGTGGTTGTGATTCCCCACTTCGTGGAACCTGTATGGCGGGCAAGGAGTACATGGCCAGGATTCTCGGTCTTCCTATTCAGCAGCTGGAGTACGTGTACTCCGTTCCACAAACCTATGCCAAAAACACTGAGAACAATTCTAGGAATCCCAGTAGACATTCGGAAGTCGAATTCCGTAGAATACAGTCACACTCAGTTTCTACTCAAACGAGATTGAAGAGAAAATTAAAATCCACATGCATTAAAGCTACAAAGGAAATAATCAATTTGGATGCAGATAGACTGGGATTGGAAAGAGAGACAAGGAGCTATATAAGGAGCACAAGACCACAGGGTATACCCGCAGTTAGAAACCAAGGAATGTAATCATAAATTATAGCAACAGACTTCAAATATTATTTTTTTAAATTTTAAATAAAAGGCAATATTTTTTTTAACACAGGATAAGAGAACTGGGGATAATTTAAACCTTTTTAGAGATTTTCATTATTTTCGAATGTTCATACATATCAGGAAATGATTTCAAATCAGAGTAGCGAGAATAGAAAACAATAAAGCGCAGATCAAAGGAAATTCTGATTAATTTCAATGAACCAAACCGCGCAGGTTGCATTGCCAATTTCAGAACATGGCAAATGGTTCATTTGGGCAAAGAGCGCGGTTTGTCAATCAACCACGTCAACTGGGGCTCAACTAAGGACCCGCATATGCGCTTTTGGGCGGAATGCCTTTTGTGGGGGTTGCTGTGGGTCCTTTGGCAAGGAATAGGAGCACTGCGTTGACAGCCGCATAAATCAGTTGAATGCCACACGTCGTATTTGGATGCAGATGCGGATATGCGGATGCAGATATGCGGATGCAGATGCGGATATGCGTTGCGACTGGGCACCATATTGTGCGTGGTGACTTTTATGGCCCGACCGCGCGTTAAATATTTTTCTGACTACGCACACGGTCATGGATGCCCCTCTCACTCATGATTGACTTTTCCCATTCGCCAGCGCCAGCGCCATCCGCATCACAATGAGCAATGGACGCGGCTGTTATTTGGGTGCGGTCCAAAACAATCAGCCCGGCTATTTAATTTCCAAATGGGAGGAGCAGGCCATCACATCGTGCGGCACAGCGTGAGTGCAAATGACTAGCCTGTGAGGCCGCCGGCTCTCAATATCAACACTTTAAGTCAACGGTTCGAGTCACGACAGCTGAACCAACAAATAAATGCTGCGAAAAAATCCGCATTCGGCCATTTTAGGCTGGCAACCGCCAATTCGCCAAGCCATCGCAACGACCCACCGGCAAGTGGGTCAGTTTCGCACTGGCTTTTAGAGCAAATCAACGCGAAATCCGCTCCAGGTCATATGCCACCCGACTCAATGTGGGGCAATTCGGGGGAGCATTCGGGCAATGCAATTTCCATGTCAGCGAAGAGTTTTCTTCTTTTTTTTCGCATATCTGTGGCCTTTCATTTGGCTTATCGAAAGTGCAGCGTTGAACATTTCAACCTTTTTCACTGCCAAGCCACGCTTTCAATTAAAATCAAAAGCTGTATTTTTACGGAAGCAGATTTAAAATCTTGCGGGAATCGGCCAACGTTGTTTATCTGTTTATACCCTCACACGTCTTACACTGACAATATAAATGCCTTTTCCTAGCAAATAATCAGCATTAACTAAGGAAACACAGCCGCTGGCGATGCGAAGATTTAACAACATTTACCTAGCCATAAATACACACTTAACACGTTTTGCAGACGGGCTGACTTGCATCATTAGGAATTCCATCAGTGCTTCATTATTATCCCCCCATAACAACACAATGTTCCACATTTTCTCCACTCGGTTTTCTGCGATTTTCCGCTCGTTGAAGCTGCTTGGCCACGGGGCGGATGCGGAAGTGGATGCGGATGTGGATGCGGATGTGGATGCGGATGTGGGTGCTTTAGCAACGACCGCACGCCGTGTCAATAAATGAGCGCAAAGCATTAAATTGTAATTTTTTAATTACACACAAAAGATTTAATGACTGCGGTGGTAATAACACACAACAGACGCTGCCACGCCCACCCCACCGCCCCAGGCCGCCCCTTTGTGCAGCCCTTAATTACATAAAGCTGAGCCAAGAAGACGACTATCCACAGACGGAGATAATAGGAAAATGGCGAAAATTAAATTGTTCTTCTGTGCTCGCCAAGTGACCAATTAAAGCGAACGCCAAAAAGCAAAACGCGCGGGTTTCTTTGCCCGCCAAGCTGGAGCAACAGACCTCCGGGGGTTATGTCCTTTTTTGCAGAGATCCTTTTGCTCTGAGATTTGCGCCCAGCTACTCGACGTTTGCCCCCCTCCGTTTGCTTAGCAATAAAAATCATTTCGCGCTTTCTAATGATGCCACTGAACAACCAAGACGGCCAACTAAATTAGCGCCGACGGCCTTTCAACAGTCCGGATATATAAATATATATATCTATACATACAGTCGTAAATAAAAGTTGGTCCACAAACCAACTAATATGCCAGAGTTGGCGGGGCCACAAATCTTGTGCAAAGTAAATGCATCGCTACTGTGGCCCCTTTTTCCCCATTTTCTGCTGGTTTCACTTGCTGTTGCTGCTGAATGTTTTCGTGTGTTTGCTGTTTGTTGCCAACACACTAATTACCGCAATTAATTATGCTGCCTGTGGAGCCAAGTCCGTCCGCCAAAAAGTACGAGGAGCAGAACCGGCAGCATTACCAGCAGCAGGATCAGGATCTGGACCATGAAAAGGGGTAAAGCGAATCCAGTACAATTCCTCCATTGTTGCCCCGCTTTTTGGCTGCAACTTTAACCCGTGTTTCGGCCTTTTTGTGCGCGGTTTCTACGCGGTTTTAGCTTTGGCCTCAAAGCGCATATTAGATGATATTGGCCCAATTCAGAGGGAATCTCAGAGGAGCTATTTAAATTGTTTAGCCAAGTGATAATGATAGCATGTGTTGCTGCAAAAAGTAATTAAACGTAAACAGATTATTGTAATAAAGCCCTTTATGGCAATCTACTTTAAGCACTGAGTTTCAAATCGTTATAAGCCTATAAAAAAAACAATTTAGATTAATTTAAATAGAGGTTCATGGAACAGCAAAAAAATTAGCAAGGCAAGCGAGCTTAAATGCGCTAAAAAACTTAACTGGAATTCAACGTAAAAACATTTGATATGCAATATATTATTGTCCGAAAATGACTTAAAGTAGAGGCATTTTAAAACATTAAAGTTTATCATTTCTATTTTGTTTCAACTTAAAATCTGTAAGTCTGTACTAACTGCAGAGTGTTTTGCAACTATCAGGAACTCAAATAAAATGTCCATTTACCAAATGCCAAGTCACCAAGCGACCATTATGAAAATCAAAAAATGTCACACAGAAACAATTTCGCACTGCTCGAGCAAATGGCAAAACATGTATGAAAATTGTAAATTATGTTCGAAATGCACTCAGCAACAGTTGGAGTTTCGTAGCTTGGAATGAATAAGGATACGCAGGAGCAGGACGAGCAGAAGGAGCTGGTGAAACTCCACATTTGTGCCACGTTTGTTTCTGTCAACGCAATGAAGTGCAACATTTTGTATACTGCACACATACGGTGTGTGTGTGTGTGTAAATTTTGGTTTATGCGAATGTTGTGGCAGCACACACACTAAACTATAGATATTACAATGATGTTACATACATATAAGCAAGCACCTTTGGCAGCAAACTGAAGCCAGCCACTTCATATTGTAAATTTGGTAGAAAATATTTTTAGTGTCGCCAGGATTTCCTGTTTCCATCGTTGTCCTGGCAGGAACTGCTATTGTTGCCCACCTCCTGCTGCCACTGCTGCTACTTCTGCTCCAGGCCCTTCGCACATCCCAATCTGGAGCACTCAGCTCTTTGTGGCAGTAGTGAGTGCTGCCCCCGCCCGCTTGGCACCTGTTTGCCCGAGCACCTTTTGTGGTTCCCCCGTGTCCTGAAGTACGGGAGTCCCTGAGTCCGGGGGTCCTGGAGTGCTTTTGTATGCATCCTAATGCAATCCTTGTTACTGCGTTTGTTTGATTGCTTCCGCATTGGTGCTGGCCACAGTGTGCTGGCTCCGATTTGCAATCTTTAATTACTGCAAATTTACAAGTCAGTCAGTAGTCAGTGGGTAAATGAATACTCGGAATTGCACCTCAGGCACATATGTATCTATGACTTGAAAATTCTAATGACAACCTTAAATATTCTAGACCTAAGCACTTTTCCAGCAATTTGAATACCTAACTTAAAGACACTAAAGAAAGGGTAATAATACAAAATATTCAATATAATTTAATCTACTAAATCTAAGAATCATTGTGCCACTGCAAAACATCGGTATAAATCCCAAGGAAAAATGTACAAAAAGGCGATAAGTTCCCCAGTTAATTTGACAAACTCGAGTTGGCCTGTATTAAATTGCAGAAATTCGTGCGCACTCATAGCTCCATCCGACTCCTATTTACACAGCACATAAACAAGCTGCACGAGCAGCTGCACTTGACTAAACAATACACAACTTATATGCGAATATGCTGGGAGCTAAGGGACTCCAAATTCGATTTTCAGCCAGCCAGCAAGTTCAACGAGAGGATCTGGCTTTGAAGACGAAGAAAACAACAATAAGCGAAAGTTACAAGATGGGGAAATCCCCAGATGGCTGCACATGATTTGGCCGAGTTGTCGCTCAAGCACGCAGCCAATCAATATCAATCGCAATTCAATTTCAGTTTCAACTTGAAGCCAGAAGTCAGCGGATTGCGTCTGGCTGGGCGATTTGAAAAATAGCAGAGTGCACTTTGCGCAGTTGCCAGTAAATTACTTTGGGGAGATTTGTGTGCCGGAACCGGGGAGCAACTGGCGCCCATAATGAGCAGCTGCAGCCACTCGCAGGACGATGATTTTGGGACCCTGATTTGTACGACGATGTTCGCCATTGGGAATTCGCCAAAGATTTGTTGCCATCAAACGAGCGTCCATATTCGAGTGTGATTAATGCGGCAAGTGCATTTCAACGCAAAGGATTCGGGCAGGTGCAGCAACAGGCAGCCGATTATTAATGGTCCTCGAAAGTCCTTTGCCAGACTGACATGCAAATTGCGAAACTTCCTGAACCCAAAGTTTCGCCCCCTCGTCAACTGGTAGCAGCCAACGCATAAAGACGGCGCATAAAAAGTACTACCGACAGGGAGTCAAACAAATGGCAGAACGCGTCCTTTGGAGGGTCCTGCGGGAGGGAAAAGAGCCATGCAAATAAGTAAATATGCAAACAGAAATGACAAAATGAGGGGAAACAAACTAGGAAGTATGCTAAGCAAATGACGACAATGAAATGATGGACAGCTTGAGACACACTTCATGAACAAATTAGTTGGGTCTGTCTATAAATTATTCTCCTGTTGCTGTAGTAGAAAAGGGAGAAAGACTTTTTCATTTCTAACTATTCAAAAATATCTACTTAAAGTACAATTTCAGTAAAAATTTGCAAAAGGAGAACTCTCTGTTTCTCTGATCATTTTGCCATAAGTATGCCAAATCATTCGGTTGAACTTTTCCGAAATCCGTACGAACCATTAAACCAATATTTCAAGACTAAACTGGCCACAAAAATTGTTCGCCTGAAACATTTCAACAACTTGGCTAGTTTTGCATTTCCTTGCAATTTTCGGTAAAGACTTTTTGTTTTATTTTAGCATTTGTTGTTCGGCCAATTTTTTTCCACCCGCTTTTCCGCAAAATTGTTGAAAAATGTTTTGCCATGCAAATATTTGTAAATCAAGCGGAAACAGAATTACGAGCAACTTCCTGCTCTTCCTGTTGGCTAACTCATAAAAAACGAGATTGGCAAGGGCGCGCTGAAAAGGATATTTAATTACATATTCTGTTGAATAACTATAAATAATTAATGCAGCTGTAATGCCGATTATCTGTAGCACATACATTACCCCACCGTAATTACAAAAAGTCCTGCCCCCTTGCTACACCCCTGCACTCATTGCGAATGGAAATGAACGTGTTGAATGGTCAAAGTTCATCTGGATACTGCCCCCCCTCAGCCCGCTCTAATTGAAAGGGAATCAGAGGTAGGGTCCTGCCGGAAAATAAGGATGAGTGTGCCAGGCTGTGGGTTTATGTGGCGCATTGAAATGTGCGAGTTAGCATGTGCCTGTGTTTTGGGGCCTGGCGGGCAAGGATGTTTTCCTTTTTTCACAGTTTGACCCTCATTTGTTTGCTTGTTGCGGTCAACGTTGCCGTTGATGTTCTGAACTTTAGCAGGTGTTTGAACTTAGGTGTATTTGCGTTTACGGCTGCCGGATGTACTGTTTATTCAGGGTACTTGGTACACCTGAACTGAGCCATGTAAATACGCGGCCAGACGTGTGAGTGCCAACTCCCATCGAAATATGATTTACGAGTGTGAAAGTCGATTTGCAGACAAATGTTTTAGTTCCGGGACTAGATATGGTACAATGTTTTGTGGCAAAGTACTTTTTAAAACTAGCAACTGTCTTTCTACTACATAAAATCATTTGTCCACATGTTTTAGCAGCCCCTTAAAATACATTTTTCCACATGAGTCACAAGGTAATAAAATGTCCAGATTTGTATATCAAATGTTATAAATTGTTCTGCTTTGTAAGACTTACATACACTTTAGTTGGAAATACATTTAATTCATTAAGGTTGGCGCACTACACGGCCCTCCACCTAGCGGCTGTTTTAAACAGTTAAACATATCCTTAAACCCTACATTACAAAAAGATATCCTTTTGTAGACAAAACTGAATAGTGATGCCCCGAACCCTTATTCGGATACAAACCTAGCTTAGTGCCTGCAAAAGCTGACTGGTATAGCGCACAGGTGTACATTACAAAAGCTAACTGCTGTAGCTGTGCGTTTCGAATATGTGGGTTATAAGATAAATTGAAATTAAGAACACATTTCTTCTTTAAGCCCTTCTAAGTGCAAAAAATTATTGTTTTGACGAAGTAAATATATACAGTGCCTTTCTTTTACTTTTCTATTAAAGTGTCAAACTTTTCACCCCCTAATTTATTTCTCTAACTAGCCAATTAACTGCTAGTTTGCTACATAATAGTTCAAGTGGGTCACGTGTAACTCATTTATTGCGACGAAAAGCCCCTTGAAGTTTGTGACATGGTCAGTCGATTGGCAGGACCCTTAAAGGACATTCTGGGCTTTAATTACAATTTTAATGAGGTCCGTTGTATAATAAGGACTTCTCAAAGGCCATGACTATAACCTTTCTACAGTATATTAATAACATATAATTATAATTTTAGTTTTCGATTTCATAAATTCTAAAATCTATCAATAAATTTAATCAAATATTTTGATTATTTTCATGCCTTTTAAACATTTTATTTACAAATTTACCAAGTACCCCAATGAAACTAAAATTGTGAGGAATGTTTGCGGTGGCGATTGAGTTAACTTATAGTGTGCCAAGTATACACGAAAAATTCTGCGATAAAACCACCAGCCGGCTGATTTAAGTTAGTGGCTTTGCGGTTTGGCTACAAGTGCTTTAACTCGATTTTGATATTTCAAAGCAGCTTCAAACACGACACACGACTTGAAGAACCACAATTGAATTATAAAGTTTATCGCATGCAATTCGGTCAAAAAAGCAGCACGAATGCATTTTTAACAGGCATCGCTTCACCCACTTTGTGCCGAATGCCTTTGTGCATTTCTAAGCGAAAGAGCAGAACGAAGCTAAAACATTTGTGCCAGCATTGCGAAGTGGTTTTCGTTTTGGCGAAATGAATCCCAGCTGCTCCGATGAAAGGATGCGTCGCAAAGGAGATGCTCGCTCAGGAGCACATAGAAATAAAATCGAAATACTTGTGCTCGCTCCGCTAAACATGGTCTTTAATTAATGGCTTTAAGACTTTGCCTAATCAATGTAATTCAGTGATTAGTTATCGCTATCGTTTTATTGCGCATACGCCACGTGTGCCGTTTCAGTGCTCAGGGAAGTATTCATCCCCCAAGATGTATATTCAAGCACAAGCTCTTTAATTTTGCGGGAATACTAGCTGACTGCAAAGACAACTGGCTTAAATAAAATCGGATGATGCCGAGATGGGAGAAATTGACTCGAGGTCAGCGCTCGACTTCCATTCTCATTTCATACTCATTTGAAGAGCCTTAGAGCAATTGTTGCCGTCTGAGACGGATTTTGGCCGTGCTTATTTGTCCAATAGCCTCGCCGTTTGTCTTAAAGACCGCAGTTGGCTGGAGACACAATAGCCGCAGACTTACCCTCAGTCAACATTAGCATTCTGCGCTCAGACTTCGCTATTCAATTATGCAAAAGGCAGCAGCAACAATGCGTGCGGCCACATGAAAATTATGTTTTTAATTTTTCAACCCACAAGCACTCGGGCAATGGAAAGGTGGCAGTGACTAAAACAACATTATGGGTTTCAAACAAAATTCACCGACCACTGCGTTTCAAACAACATTAAAAAGTCCGAGTCCTGCTGCAAATGCTAAAACACCCAACATAGAAAGGACAAAAAACGGTGAGGGTCGCACAGTGGGGAAAATCGATTAAATACTCCGGTAGCAACAATTATATTAAAACCCACACAGGATATGGGTGTCCTATAGTCCACTTTGAACGGAAGTTTAGAATGCAAAAATGCTGTAATTAATTTATACAAGGTTATACAAGCAAACTACTTTGTGCCCAGGCAAATTTAATGGAAATATAAAAGCTATTAAGTCTAGGCAAAATGGTTTAGAATGGACCTGCCCCACTGTGTCTGCCGGAATCTGCTGGCCATCCGACCAGCATCAGCTGGCTAGTAAGTGCCCAGGACATTGGCCACGACGACGATATAGAGGCGACCAGAAGTGGGCACCCAGTCCGGGCCAGTGGCACATAATCAGGAGGGCTTTTGTGTGTGTGTGCACCACGGATCCGGGGAACAAACGGCGGGCAACGCACTAAATCGGATTACCCCGGAATTATCCTTGTTGGCATTTATTTTGGCTTTGCCAAACCAGCACACAGACCCACATACATACATTTGGGATCCGCTGGCAGTGGCAACTTGTTTGCCGGCCACTCAACTCCATTCCGCATTTTGAAGCCCCCGTACCGAAAAGAGCACACACATCAAACGAAAACACGCAAACAAACAAAAAAACAAACGAGCGAAAATAAAAATAATGTCAACTTCCGTTCTGGTTAGCCAACTTTTGACGCCATCCTCGCCTGTTGTTTTAACTTTAACTTCTCGCTGCTGTTTTTCTTGATTTCTGTTTACTTTGAATTGCAAATTTTTGTGTTTTCTGTTTGGGCTCTTTCACTTTATATTCCCGCTTCATTGCGGAGCATAATGAGCCGCAAGTTGTGCCACAGCCACGGCATGCGTGCCTCATTTTCATTTAGCCGGCAAGGAAATGAAATAAGAAAACAAAAATAATACAAATTACTTAACATTTTCCAAAAGGATTTAATTTTTATGGAAAATACTGAGGAAAAAGCCAGATAGCTGATTTTAAAAATGTTATTTCCACTTTCACCTCGCTGTCAAATGTGGCAAGGAGTACGTTGCTCAGCCAGGAGGCCCATGCCGCACGGGCGCCATGTAAATCTATTAACACCTCACGTCTGGCAGAAGGATAAGCCCGCTTCGGCCGCTTTTCGGGGGAAGAGGAGAAGAGATGGAGTGGGAAAACAGGACGAAAACCACAGCCAATGCCATCGAGCAAGGTGTGCCTATATGCGAGCAGTGCGTGAGTGCGAGAGTGTGTGTGACTGCGGTAAATGAAGCATTTTGGAAAACGGCACGTACTCGCAAAAGGCTTTGGATCCCCAAGCCCCCCACTTCACTTGGCTTCCACACATCAAAAGGCAATCGCTGCCGTAACTTTGCAACTAATTTGCATAGAGTCCTCGACGCCGAACCTACGTGACCATGCAATTTGCATTGGGCCCGTGTCGTGGCTGCAAGTTTTGGGCCAAGTTCGTACCGCTAACCCAAAGATAAGCCGGGTCTTTCTCCCTGCCAAACAGTGCGTTTAAAATAAACACGATGACAGGGTCCTCGTGATGCTGCCATTCTGCCACTTGGCATCGGGCTAAGATTGATTAAGACGCATCTATTGTCGAACACGTTGGCTGGGTCTCAACATCTTGGCACGTAGAGTGGCACCTCCTAAAGTGCTTTAAGCCAAACTGACTGTTTATTGGGTATAAGGATAAGAATATGTGAACTACTCAACATCCATTGCTAAACAATACATTAAGTAAATAAAACACATGAGCATAATTATGTGAAAGCGCTTTAAGTACCCTGCCAACTATAATAAGTTCATTAATAATTCATAATTTATACAATTTTAACTCGTTAAGCGACTTTACTTTTGCAGGGTAGCAACCCTTCGAGGATTCAGTCCGCAGGCATCTTCCATCTTTATGTGTAGCTCCATACATATATATCGTGGCTCGGGTGTTCGTGATAAAATCACATCTATAAACATTAATCGCTCTTTTATGAAGTGTAATAAATTCAGAGTTACACGTTGGTCCGCAATTTAACGCTCATGGTCGTTTTTCAAGGCTTAAAGCCTTTCAGGGAGGGGAAATGAAAGCAGAACTTGAGTTTAGTTTCTCTAAAAATAGCTTTATTCATATTTGATTGGTACCCCAGTTTGGTAATTAGTTTCGGTTTTCGGTATTAGTTTCTTGTTGCTAGTGTGTGAGTTTTTGAGTTACTTCTCAGTGGCATTTGGTTTCGAACAACATGAACAAACATTTAGTAAATACATTCAGATAATTCTTATATGAATATCATATAACAATCACGGCTTCTTGATGGAATACCTATTAAACGATCTAAGCAATATACATTCATATACAGGTAAATAATTATCAATACTATAAACATTCTATTTAAGAACTATCTTCGCCAAAGACGTGTAAATTTGTTTGGTGTTTGATTTATGCCTAGAATCGAATAAGTAAATAAAATTACCAAATAATCCGTACTGTAATTCGTTAGTAATGAGAGATAAATCTGTTATATACTTATTTTATTCTATTGGGTTCCAAGTATGTACAAATATTTGCCAGCTACTTGAACCATTGTGTTTCGGGCATTCGAAGTTCGCACAGAGTTTTTACATTTTCATTGTCATTTCAGCGTTTCAACAATTGCTGAGTGCCCAAACATAGTTGATCAGCACTCACTTGTTGGCAAAACAAATTGATTTACATTGTTCAACAAATTCTGCTCACTCCCTGCCATTTAAATTGCTCCACAAATAATGTTCAATTAATTGCCATTAAATATGCGGCACGTTGTAATAATAATAAATGGCCAAAGGTTTGTGCACTCCAAATGAGAAATGCAGTCCATTGAAATGTTGTTTTTGCCCTTTAAAAAAACCAAACTATAAATTTTCCATATGCTGGGCTGCGGCTGCTTAAAAGCATATTCAATTTGTAAAATTGAGCACTGTGCAATTTTAATGCGATTTCGATGGAAACAAAAACACAATGAGCTCATAATTATTCATTTTGGCGGTGAATATAAATTTATTTGCCAGCAATTGCTATTTTGCAAGGCTTTAGTGGCAAACAAAGGCTATAAATGGCAGGAAGTAGTAGTGTGTTCTTAAATAATTAAATTTCTACATTGTTGGTCTCATCTATTTCATGCTGAATAAAGAAACATTGATTGTGTTTAGTTCTAACAAGTATTTGAAATTAATCCTTTTTGCTGAAAGGAATATTTATTGGTTGGCTGATTGAAATTCTTTGCTGCCCCCACACATTCACAGAATTTATTATTATCATTGGAGAATGGAATATTGATTTGTTATTGAACCTTGTTTTTTAAACAGATTGATCTGGTTCAATTGTGTTTTCATTGGTCACACGTTGCTGTGTTTTTAGGTACTGTGCAGAGTTCTCTGTGAAAACCGTGAAATGAACAAACGGAAACCTAGAGACATTTCAATTACATTTCTAATTGGTTAGATATACTTGTACATACATAGATTTCTGTTTTGAGTAACACGTTTGTTATTGCTTCTGTTTAGCACTTGCCTGGCCAGGCTTTTAACTTAACTACGAAGGCTACATCGTTATCAACTACCTCTAAACTGCCATTTGCTCCCATCACCTCATCATCAAATCCTCGGCCCAGCCTCTGTCTAATCTTAGTGTTAACTCCAGGTGTGTAACCCCATTTTCCATTTCCATTTCCGGATAATGTATGTGTGTGGTTTTTGCTCGGGTCTATACAGTGACTACATTTTAATGGCCTAAAAAGTCTTAACTGGCTGCACTCCACTGTGTATCGGTGTACCTATGGCGTACACACCATAACCGTATTGTGTGATTGGTTGTACATTAATATTGTTTATGCAGCATAATTAACTTTGATTATACACATGTCTCTGTCGACCTTTGATTAATTTACAATGCTAATTGAGTGTTCCGTTCCTCGGCTTAGGATCTATAATTTTCTCTACGGGTATGCAGGCTCAGCTTAGGCGCTAGTAATTGATATAAGTAGAGTGGTTGAGTAAGGTGGTGACTGACTCGCATCCTGGCTGCTCCTAGTCCGCATCGGACTACACACCATCCGCCTGCTCTCAGAGATAGTTCGGCCTGGAGACGCAGCAGAGCAGGCTCATGTTCTTGCAGATGTAGTTCTGGCGCCGCTTGGCCTGCCAAGGTCCAGTTGTGTCCAGCGCCGCGTTGCGTTCTGCAAACAGCACATGGAAGAGCAAACAGTTGGCTGATTAATTAATGGTTCCGGCGGAAGAATAAACATGTGAGAATAACAAAGAGATAGACTGGAATTTAAGCTTGAATCAGAATGGAATTTTCAGTTAGTTTTCCTACGATCTTCTCACATATTTCAGCACTAGCCTGGCAATAAGCCACTGCAGCCGTAATGGCCTGTCCATATTTTGTGCGCAGCTTTGCCCTTTTTTGTATGCTACACATTTTTGTTTGCTCGACAGGCCTTGGCCAAATACCAAAGTGCACGGCACTGAAGTACACGGACCACTAGGAGCCACTGGGAGCTCGAAAGTCTGGGAGCATGCGCAGTTGGAGCACTCACCCAAGTACGCCTCGTGCTGCGGCATGTACTCCTGCATCTCGGCCAGGAGCACGGCGATGTCCTGCGAATCCTTGGTGATGCTGCACAATTCCTCCTCGTTGAAGTCGGGCGTGAACTGTTTGCACAACAATATCTGGCTGATGACATTGCCCAGGTTCGAGGGCCCCGCTCGGTTCTCTGAAAGTGGTAAAATAACGAAATAACCATATAAATATAGAAGCCAGGGAATAAATCGGAGCCAAGTGATGAGCCAAGTTGCAGTGGGTCAAGCTCAGGGCAGAACATTTTAGCTGGAATAGCAATAAAACCAACCATGTTGTTTGACTTGGCCGCAGAGAGCGGAAGCCGCATTTATTTGTTTCATTCATTTGTACGCAAACATTTTCCTTTGACGTTTGCATTTCCCGCTTTTTATTTATTTCCGTACTTTTGCTGCTTCATTAGCTTTTCGCTTTTCATTTTGGGACGCCCTTTGATGTCTGATGTCCGTTTGTTACCGAAATAAACTTTCGACTTTAACGTTTCCTAATTTAATGAACAGAAATTTAATAATGTACTTTTCGAAACGTATGGAAACTTTGTCAATTATTCGACCCTCCTCCTGTTCACAATCTAGTCAGAAAGTTTTGCGTATTTCTATAATCTATTTGTTTAACAGTGTCTTCTTCGCTTTGATATTGGCCCTCTGATTGATTGCAATCAATATTCGATCAGGCCATCAATCTTCATCAGACACATTCAAATTAATTACTTAGTGAAACTTGCTGAGCTGCATGCCTCAGTGCGTTGCAATCTATTCGATCAGCCAATGCGGCGTATGCGCAATATTCATATTTCATCGAGAATGCATGACCAGCATTCATCGTTTGCCATTTTGACGCAGGGTATCAGCTGAGTTAGAGGGTGTATTGGTTTTTAATCGGACATATATATGTAAATATAAATTACAGTTTTTATATGACTTTTCAAGAAGTGTACAACTTAAGTTCTGGCTTAGATTGAGCAAAGGTTTTCTTTCCACTTGTATGCTATTGCATAGTCCAGGCAATGAACACATTTTCGGCCAAAACCCTGCAAAGAAATGCCAATTCGCTGGCAGGGCAATAATTAAAGGACCACATAAAGCTGTCATCCCATCGCCACATACGAGTATATACCATCTCCCTGCCATGTCGATTTTGCGCAAATTTTGGTTTATAATTATAACAGCCCAAAACCACGCAAGAAAAACGTTTTAAATTGTTGCATTTTTTATTGCTTATTCTGCGCTGATGGCATTTTCATGGCACTGCAGATATTTGTTTGTTCCCACGGTTGGGCGCGGGTGCGTTGTAAATTTACTGCATCCAGAGAGGCCCAGAGCCAGAAACTCTGGCACTGTGGCTTTGGTAAATATTTACCACCCATTCCGGCCAAATTTGCCGTCGTGTTGACAGTGAGAAACCAGTGCTAGTGCCAGTACCAGTGCCAATGGCATTACCAGTGCGCTGTGTTGGTTGGTGGTAATTTAAAAATTTATGATCAGCAATTGGCATTTGGCATTTGCGTTGCCATTTGTATTCGCTGGCATTTCCCATGGTCACTCTGGCGACAAATCAGTTCGAAGTTTGGCTCTGCATATTTCTGCGCTCGCACGTGCACATTAAACACGACTAAAGAATGGCAATCACAGCCAGGACACACACAGATCCTGAATCGCAGCTGCAGTATGCCCGACTCCTCAGTATGCCAAACAATTGTTGAACGTGCACTGACTGACTGCTGCCGCTGCCCTGAATGGCAATGTCAAAGAAACGACACCCTCGTTAGATCCAACTCGGAATGCAGGCAAATAGTTCAGGAGTGAGGTCATTTAATGTAATGCCAGGGAGATCAAGTATGAAGTAAAGGCAGCCAAGCTTGAATGCTCATGAAAATTCTATGCTTGTAAACCCAAATAAATCCACCAGTTCCCTGCTTACTTAGAGTTTAAACATGTTAAGCTCGAATAACTATAATTGAAGCACCACAACGACCATGCACTGCCATAGAACTGATTTCCCACACTTTATACAAATTATGGCACCCAAAAGCAAAGTCCTTCGCTGAAATTGACATTTGCTGGCGACTGCAAAGTCGCAATGACCCGAAATCGAAATGGCGACAGCTGAAACATGCTTGCAGTTGCCACTGTGCGTTGGTGGTGTTGAATTAAACTTACCATAATAGCCGGACATATCCATTGGCACGACTTGTATGAGGCGATAGCTTTTCACAAGTTCACGTAGGAACAACTGGGCCATGTAGAACAGGAGCACCAAGTGCGGGTTGTCGGTGAGGATGCCATCGGCCATGGCGCTGCAAAAAGCAGAAATGGAAGGGTTAAAACAATGGGTGCCGTGCAAGGTAATGTGAGCATCGAATTCCGAACACCGAACACCGAGCACCGAGCTCTGAGTTCAGATTTCCGATTTCCGAGTGGAATATGGAATATGGAATATGGAACTGGAGTGGCATGCCGCAGTCGGTATGGCCCGCATTTGTGGCACGCCAAATTGCATGCGGAAATTGTGAAATGAAATTTATATGATTTTATGACATTTCTTTGGGTCGAGAGTGTGGGTCGTAAACTGGCGACAAACTAATTCATTTCCGGCAACTTTTAAATTCCATCCTAGATGGTTTTATCTGAGTTCAGCTGTGCCCGTCGATGTAACAATTGGTTTTTCTATGGAAACCATGTGGCATATTTTTTATCAGGCCACGGCGTTCACAATTTCCCATTGTTGGAAAAATAACTCTTATGTGCAAAAAAGTATTGGCATTGACAGCAGTTCGATATAAAATATGTAAGACAATAACCAGATAAAAACGTTTTTGATTTATAAGTTTAATGTATTCCATTTTCAACGAACTGTAAAAGTTGCTACCTGTGTGCACTCAACTGAAATTTTCTAGAGGTTCAACTCTGCAAATTAAGGTGGGGAATTAAATTCTAATTCCACGATCAGCAGCACAACGACATTTTAATTCAACGAAATTAGCATTTCAAAATGTTATATAATTCCAGAAACCGCTCTGCAGCATTCGCTGCGGCATAATTCATTTAGAAAACACTCAGAATTTACAGTGGATACGCAAATTGCTGCTTAGTTGACATTAATTTCAGTTTTAGCAGTACGAGGCACACAGTTGGGGCAATTATGAAGGCAAAAGTGGGCGAATTTACGGAGTGGGGCACGAACATAAATTGCCATAAACATATTTGCAGCTACACAGGAATAAATTCAATTTGTAAATTGCTTTTGCATTGCCCAAACTCTACGGAGCTGGAAATGAAAAATATGTTTTCACAGGGGAGCCAAATCCAGGAAAGTGTTGCCATGTCTTCTGATTTCACCCCACGACTGGCATTAAAGCAAATAAATTGCGAATTAATCTTCCCCAAGGTGAATCTAAAGCGGAGTTTGGGTGCAAAGAGGATTTAGCATAAAGTGATTTAGATTTTGGCTCCTTACCCACGCAAAAGTTATTTGATGGGAGAGCAAAGGAAAATGTAGGCTTGAAAGCTGGTGTTTCTGATCACCTAAAGATTATCCATACCATAAATATATTATAAATTACGTTTAAGTAAGAAAATTCTACAAATATTAGCATTTTAGCAACTGAACAAATGGCGAAATCCCCAATTAACGTATACAAATTCGCCAGCATGCTAAATTCATAATCATCCGGTTATGACCTCTCGAAATACCCCATTAATATTTTACTATCACACATCAGCATTTATGCCGCAAATCACGAAGAGTGGAGGGCGACTTTAATGCCTCAAATCGTAATCAAATTAATGCTAAGCGATTTGCTTGAAAAACTGCAAGTTGTAAATGGCAAAGGGCACTGTTTTAATGACCTCCCTCCTCCGATTATCCCATCATTCCATCTCTCCTGGATTGTGGAGCGCGGACATTAACGTGGGTCATTTTCGCCAGTTCGCCAGCACCACACCCAGAAAATGGCAATAATAAGTTTGGAGCAAAGAAACAAAATCTGCAAAGCATCCGAGAGCACAGCAAAAAAAAAAAGAAAAAAATAAGCAAAAGCGAAGGGCAAGTGAAGAAAAAATGGGCAAACCATTGTCAGCAGTTGGTCTTGATTACAGCTCCGACGTTATATTCATTTATTGCAAATAACAGTGGAGTATTTTTTATTTCCCCGCTAGACCAAAGGAAATTCAGCGCAGAAAATTGAACCAAAATGCTAAAGGGACTGGCCCTCATAAAACGCGCTGTCCAATCGAAGTTATTAACTGCAGCTGTATGGAGCTGTTAAAATTGCCACACTTTACGAGGCAGGATTCCTTAAAATGCCTGCCGCTACGTGACGAGCTCTCCCTAATTGTGTAACTCTACCCACTGCTACCCGTCCTCCATAATTTGCTGTCATTTTCACAAACATGACCGCAGAACACAGAAGCTTCCTCCGAGTTCCCGAGTTGGCCAACCGACGAGGAAAGCCGGCATCAAGTGTCGAAATAATGAACGAAGTAGCCGACAGCGACAATAAAACAATGCAGCACTGCCAGGACTATGGAATGCCAAAGGATATTGGTAATATTACATCAAGTCATAAAAATAACCTTTTTTACTGAGTTTAAAAAGGTTTCTCTAGATAAATAAGATCAAAAAGATAGCTCAAAATAAACAAAATTCTTTACAAGTAATAAATACATTTTTGAAATATATTATGAACTCTTTTCCACTGTGGCAGTGCCAGTTGCAGGAAACATAACATTTCCGACACAGCCGCAGACAACGCCATTGACGACGTCTATGAGATTGGCTTCGGCTTTGGCTTTGGCTTTGGCTTTGGCTTTGATGGGGACGTCCCCGGAGGTGGGAATCCTTGTGTTATGTTCACCCTGCGGCCTCTCTGGGCAATTGTCGGATTGTGTTTTCCGTGCAGCAGCGAAGCACGAAGGATGTGGCAGGCAGCAGTCCGAGTAATATTTGCAGCGGAAATGCGTTTAAGGCAGCACGATGGCTGGAATATAAGGATGGATAGCGTGGAGTGGGACGTGGTCCTGCCCCCGAGGACTGTGTTGACTCACTTGGCTGTCAAAACAGGAGGAACCGAGCAGCTAAAACAAAGGCAGCGCCAGTAATTTAGCAACAACAAACAACTGCACACATAACTACAAGGCAAACAGCAGAACAAATGCGAAGTAAGCGCAGGCAAATAGACAGATGGATAGATAACATGAACACAAACGCAAACACGGCGAAATGGACCGAACGTCGCCTCCAAGGATATACATGTGCTATATAAGATACACTGCGATAAAATACTAATAAACTCAAGAACTGCTTGGGTAAATCTAAGAAAAGGGTTTACCACTTTGGCAGAAGGTAGAATATAAATTCTCAGTTACAGCTGATTACCGCCTTGGCATTGCGTTTTTTCGAGTGTATCTTCAGGACATGTATAAGTGCGAGTTGGACAAACAAACAGGCAAACAACTATCAGTCACTCAAGGCAGTTGGCAAAGTGCTGCCGCCATCTGAGAATCTTAGTCCAAATGGGAATGGAGGTGGAAATGTGACTGGGAATGAAAATGAAAATGAGAATAGGCATGACTTGGGAAAACGCCTGCCAGAGTGTCTATTCCAAGGTAGTCTCATAGGTCTGAGCTGATTTTTCTCAGCTCTCCCCTTTTCGCAGGGAAATGGCATTTCATTGCCTTGGGTGGCCACAAGGTATCGCAACTTTGTCGTCTTGTTTGGCCAGCCAAACCACAAAAGTTGGGGCTAAATGGTAAATGTATTTGTTCTAAAAGCCAAGTTCGAGGGCCATATTTGAGTTGCTATTATGAATGTTTAGTTTGCGGTGATCTAACATAAAAATAATGCAAAAACATTTCACAAAGCGCTTAGAAAGATAGCCTAATTTAATCCAAGCTTTGCTTGCTTTATTTTAAGCTATACAATAACTAAAACTTTTCCATTTTTGGTTTATTTGCAAGTAGACTCGACATACTCCTTACGGCAAAACAGCCAACTTAAAGTATTTATTTTCCCATTGGCGTCCTAGCTTTTTTCTTTACTTTCTCCTCTTTATGGGAAATGGAACAGTACCATCGAGTTGTTGTGACTTTGGCTGTCTCACATGGGTCATGCATGTGTTTACAAAACATAAAACAGCAACAAACATCGAAATATTGTCACAAAGTTTGGCTCTGTCATTGCCAAGTTTCCACTGAAGTTTTTCCCCCACCTCACGGGGGTGCCCTCCATTTGCTTTGTTCATTTTCCGAGAGCATACTTTTTGCCTTATTGAACTTTTACTTTCAATTTAACTTTGAGTCCTCGAGCTGGCGGCTTTTTTGCAGCGCTAATTCTTTGTCGTCACTCATACGCCATGTGCGCCTATTTGCAAACGGTGCCACTGCGAGGAAACGAAGAATGTGAGGCTGACTGCTCGTCGAGTCGTTCATTTGTGTCAATAAAGCAGAAATTAATTGAAATCTTCCCCCTTTTGCTGCTCTTTTCTGCTTTTTGTCTCTGGCCGAGTGCAGGCAATCATTAATTTAACTGTCTCTGGTTCCGCTTTTCCCTCATTTTTCCGCACTTTTCCCCAATCGAATATGTAGTGTGGATGGACAGAAGGCTGATGCGAATGCTCGTCTCGTTATATTGACATTTCTCACTTCAGAGTGACATTTAAAGCTTCTGCTCGATAATAAATCACATTGTCATATGGCAGCGTGGTGTGCTTAAAAAGTTCCTACCCGCAAACAAAAATTTGACAGATACCCCATGTCTGAAATTACAAATATGGCATTGTGTGTGCGAATTCCTTCTCAAGATGTTCACTAAAAAAAGCAAAAAGAGGGCGTGCGATAATGGCACATGTGTGGCATTCACAAGGGATTTCGCCTTTGAAACTTTTTGAAGGCATAAATCAATAAATTGAATTCGGTAAACAGACAGGCCCCGAAAAAGTCAACAGGGACGTTGAAGTTTTGTGCCTTTCTCGGTTCTCCGGATTAAATCCATATCCCACTGATGGAAGCTCATGCCACATTCAATGCGTGCTTTCAACCAAATTTGTGCAGTTTTCCCTTACTATACTCGTTGTTATTCGAAACAAATGAGAAAAACAATGGCACAAAGGTCCTTTCATCAGGCTTAATGAATAAAAATTACCCAATATGCTCTGAGCACCGGAGGCAGCTCGAAAAAATGTTATTAACTTTTGCCGTTTCGAATGGAAGGGATCGGGAAGTTGAAGTGCGCTGGTAAATTATGCAGCACTTTGAAATTGAATTTCAAACTCAGCCACTAACTCATTTTGGAAAGCATTCCAAGGACCTTCAATCCGAGTCCAACAAATTGTTATTTATGTTATCTGAACCCAACCCAAAAGCGCTTTTCTCTTTCCAATTTGCCTGCAATTAGATTTGCATACATTTCCATAAGGAAGGGACAGCCGCATGAAGGATTTGCCCCAAATGTCACACACACGTTGCTGTTTATGTTTATGTTAATGCTATCTATCCCTTTGGGCGTCTTTCGCTCGGTTACACTGGACAAAATGGTTGTGTTCATAGGAAATACATTTATAAGTTTCTTGGTAAAATGCTGAAATGATATCTCGCCGTGCTGGTGGAAACTCACCTCTTGACTTGGGGCATCAGGATCTGGGCGGTGTGCTTAAGTGCCTCCACGCAGGTGCGACGTAGCTTGCGGATCTTCTCCCGCAGCTCGGGGCAATCCTTGGCCTGGCCAACGTGTATCAGCATATCCCGGAATAGCGCCACATGGCTGTTGATCTCCACGATGAGCTGAAATCACACGGAATGGACGAGGGAATGGATGAGATATAGAGATTCATATCAGCGTCATCGGTGGCAACTGATGCCTAATTTATGCGAGAGCTCTATTAGCCCGGGCACATAGCACATTTGATATTTTAATTTATGCACAAGCCCATCTAAGGACTTAATATATATGTATGTATTTGTTTGCCCAGCCGGTTTGTTGGCCCATCAGAAATTTCTGGCAAATTCTTGGCCAGATAAAATGGCAACTGCTCCGGCCGTTTTACGGTCCATTGCCAAAATGGAGGCGGCAAATGAGTTGAGCAATCGAGACCTAATTCCTTCGCCGACGCCATCGACTTTCGCCTGCGGCGGAACCAGGCTCATAAAAATTAAAATGCCCGCAATGCAAAGGATTATTCGAGCTCATTTTTATGGCTTTGGGGTTGGTTAGCCCCGTTTTTTGGAAAGCCAGAAGGGTCAAGCTGTTGCTGGAAAATATGTTAAGTCAATTATTATTGACGGAATTCCTCATTCTTGGCCTTAAGTTAATTTTATCGTGTGCTCTTTAAAAATGCTCTAATTGCTTAACTGTGGCTTTAATATCAAGATGGTTTACATATTCTTCAATGTATATAGATTTGTATTTATACATTTAAGCTGCTGTTTCACCGCTCTATTTTTAAATCAATTTCGATATGTTTTTATTCTCCTGCCGTCGCCAAGTTAATTCCACAGTCAGTCATAAGCTTAATTTCCCGGGTAAATCCCGCACCCACACACACACGAACCACTGCCGCAAATCCAACGCACACACGCATGCGAGTGGCACGTTTAAATATTAATGGTTGACTCCGGCAACCTCATTTTGCAACCAGCACCCACCCATCCCACCACTGAAAATCCACTCCTCCATCTGGTGGCGCACTTCATTTAAAACGCGGCGTATGCGTAATTTTAATAATCCTCGAATCCCCGAAAGTCTGAAACGCCCCCGGCGAACGCAAAGTGAATTCTGTGGCTTGACTCAATTTGGGACGACAGCTGTGCGTTGAGCACTGTGCCGATGAAGAAATCCGGATGGAGGCCGGAAGATTTGCAGCTTTATGAAATATATGCATGATTAGTCATATTGATGGCATCGGCTTGACAATGCCACAAAGACAGGGCCCAAAGGAGGCGTAGGCGTAGCGGGGCGGGGCACTTAGCCAAATTGCTTATTGAAAGTGCTGTGAGTGCGGCACTCTTCTCCCTTCCCTCACCCTGAAAAACTTTCCCCAATAAATGGGCGTGGCAAAGGGGGCGGGTTCATGGTTTTGTAATCATTCCTCTTGGCTCGGTCCTAGCCGAAACTTTTCCACCATCAGCTGTTGCTGCCCCCTCCTCGTCGGCAATTTTATTGGATACATTGTTTTTGGTAGCCAGCTTTGTTTGCCTTTCAGTTGTGATATTGACAGGAACAAGACAGAATCGAAGGGGAATCAGGGTTAATTTTAAGCACAAAATCAAATTGTGCCTGCTCAGGAAAAAGGCTCTTCGAAAGGATTGGAAAACAGAGCACAAAAGGAAATTATATCTCACAATGTGGGAGAAAGGTGAATAAACAAAACTCATTTGCCTGAAATATAATTTTCTTATGTTAGTGCCAGCATTTTGTCCCCATATGACTTGACTATGCAATAATTCATTAAATACTTAAATAAGACACAGCTCACTGGGCATCCCACGTAGTAACGCCTGCGTTGCGACCTAATTATTTGGTTTTTTTTTTACCTGTCCACCAAGGACAGTGGCGCCCATAAAACAACGGCCAGTGTGGCACAGGTATAAGCTCATAAAAGCCACACGCATAAATTTTATATGACGCTTAAATCTCGGCAGACATAAAGAGACAAAGCAGGGCTTTCACTGCCGGCAAAAGTAAAGGGGGTTTGTGATGGGCATTGCAAAAGTTCATGCAGCTCATGCAAATCCCAAACGTAAACGACTGTCGTCTTCGTCCTGCGGCAAAGGTCCTTGGGCTGGCATGAAAAGGGACAGCCGAGAGCGGCGCTAAACCAGAGTCAAGTCCCTTGCAACAACAAAAACAGCAAATAATACAAATGCGAAAAAAGCCCGAGCACATTTCGGAAATTACCTGGCCACCACACCACACACAGCAACCCATATACTCGTATATGCGACTGGGATATATGTACAATGTATTCAATTCCCCCGGCGCACTTGGCGCTCCATTTGGTCAGTAATGAAAGCAGTGCCTCATAACGGCGCCACCAGCTAAAAAGTGTGCCACAAAAGATGTGCCGCCATATGAGGCAGCGTGTAGAACAGTAACAAGTTGTGCGGGGAATCCCCTTATCATCACACATTCCACATTCCATATGAATATGCATATCCATGCGGAACTGGACTGGCCACGTTGTTTCATTCCATTCTCCTGCTGGAAACCACTTTCAACTACTTTTGCGTCAACAGTTGAGGCGGAAAATTGAAAAACATCTGGGAGCTTAGTGCAGCAAAAGGAAACGAAAGCAGAAATTGCACGCATTCTACGTGCCACAAGCCATGTGCTATGTGCACCGCAGCTAAATGTAAAGTAAACGTAATTCTGAAGAAATTTAGTTGGTATTTTTGTCAGAAAGTAAAAATAATACGAATTAACTAAGAGCAAAACCTTTATAAAATTTGCTGTATAATCTATTCAGATATATAGTACTCAGATATAGTTTTTCGCAGTGCACATACGTGCTGCGGTTGCCGTAAAAAACACACTACCATTCCCTTCCTCATTTCCCAAATGTGTAAATCAGCAAAAACTCAAATGCCACAATGCCAAGAACAAGACAAAGAAAGCCCGCGGGTAAGAGATGGCATAAGATGGGTGCTGTGGGTGGTGGGTGTTGGGTGGTTTGTGGGAGGTTGTTGGGTGGTTGGGTGACAGGGTAAAGAAAGCACCCAAACACACAAAAGCGAGAGACGACAAGCAAAACTGAATCTAGACAAAGTGAAAGCGGAAATTAAAATTGCAATACAAAAGAGGGGAAACCAACAAAGACAAAGAAAGACAGCGTTTTCATAATGAAGAGTGTGTGTGGGCGTTGCAATGTGTTAGAGTTTGCTTTGGAATAGCTTAGGAATGCGTTTGCCGCGGGCAATGAAAAAATAATGTCCACATACAGCACTTTGTACTTTGCACAAAAACTCTATACATATTTAAAAACAGTTTAAAGTGCAATTTCAGCAACACTTTTTGCCCTTGTTTCCATACAATAGTATATTAGCCTTACATTGTTAGGATGCCAAAAGAAAGCGAATAGTTATAATCAGGATAATAGTTATTTCCCCTTTTTCATTTCGCAGAAACATCAGATGCACTCCTCACAGCCAATAAATATCACGCACCATTTGCAACACAAGCTGCAAAAACTTTGATAACGCGCTGCTGCTAATGCGCTTTCTACACTTGCCACACTTTCTATACTTTCCACATTCACATGCACATCTGTTGATGTCCAGCAACTGCCACGCCCACATGGAGCAATTACGAGTGGACGGGGGCCAAGCTAACAGAGTGCAATGCCAAAACGCATTAGCCAGTTCAACCAACAAGTTGAACTGTAGAATAATTACTATCGAACTGACGCGGGGGGTCGGATGCGGGGGGTGGCTGCAGGCAATCGCAGGAAGCAGCCAACTAGCCAACTGTCCTTTCAACAGTCGACCTTTAACCCCGCACCCCAATGCTTCGCCACTCGGCCAAACAAAGGTTCGTTACAGTGTATGAATGTCCGACAGGGTTTTCAAAGCGGCTTACACAGCAAAAAATGGGCAGTAATAATATATGCAGAAATATTTATAATCTTTACCAATTGCATTTTATTAAACTAATGCACTTTCCTTGGTTTAGAACTATTACTTGCACTACTTTACGAAATGTTTACAAGTAAGTTTAGTAATTTTTGCAGTGTCCTTCAGCTTTGGTAACAACTTGCAGCAGGCGAAAACAGGGGGCAGCATCGAAAACATAACAATGCCGCAGATGTGCAACACACACGGCCAATATCGAATGGGGATATGAGGGATACGAGTGTGTGTGTGTGGCACAACCAGGGGCTTTGGTGCTACCCACAAAGTCCCACTCGGCCAGCAGCAGCAATAAAGGAAAATAAGTGTCTAGAACAAGCAGCGACTAGCATAACTGCGGGAAAGTGACGGTGATGAGAGCCCCTGACCCACGTCAACCCACGACCCCTCCGAATTCGATTCCTGGTGCCACAGAAAGCAATTTGAACTGGGCTGCCTGCCTCTGCTTAGATCACGTGCACCACCTTTGCGGTTTCGCAATTGCTGGCCATTACAAAAGGAACTGAACTAAGATTTTAAATCATTGTATACCCTCTTCAAATAAACCAATAAATTCTTTAAAGCTATCTATTGAAAATCCTGCTTAAATTCCTAAAGCCACATGTTCCATCTTCTCTCCTTTTATATCGCCGGGAATCCAACCTTTTCATTTCCAAAGAAAACTCCCATCTAGGCAGCAATAGCATCGGCTATTCGGGTCATTTGCGTAAGTGATAACAAAAACGAGTAATCCGCAAAATCGATAAGATGCTCGTCCGAGAACGAGACGGACTTTTATTTGCTCCTTGACGAGCAGTGGGCATATAGTGGTCTCAATGGCTGGCGATTACGGCAATGTTGAGTTGGGTGGCAGCCACGAGAAGGACCAAAGGACCAAAGGACGAAAGGACCGACCAAATGGTCGGAGTGTGTGCTGAGCTGCTCGGTTTACATTATCAATCAAGCCGACTGACAATCGACGGATACCTTTCGGCCATATTGAGTGTGACACAAGGCGTAGAATCTGGCCGAGGACCTTGAACACGATCCTTTGTTTGCCCAGGACTTTTTATTGCGCAACTTTCGCCCCAAAATTTATTTGGCCTTCAAACCACACACATACACACACATACAAGCCCCAAACAAACGCAGTAGAGACAAATGCTCGTCGCTAAAGTTAAGCACAAGTTTTCAGTTTTTATTGAGGTCCTGAAGTCCTGAGGTCCTGCGGTTCCTAGTCCCAAATACCGACAGCCACACAGAAAGAAGAGCAGCCCCAATGACAGGGTCGACTAAATGTCTGAGCAAACATGCCATACATTATTCCAGAATTAATGAAGACATATTGGCGGCTGTTGAGAGTGTGGAAGTGCTCATTTAATGAAAATTGGTTGTAGTTCTTTTTCGGCACGCACTTTCCCCGCTTTTCCCGCATTTCCCCCTGTTCCATGCTCCATGAAAAACTGCAGTAGCCAAACCCGAAATTATTATTTCCACTCTAGACCAAGACGGCGAGCCATTATTCTTGAGCTAAAACTTGGGGGGACTTGACGGGCTTTCCTCATCATCGCTTGTCACTCTCCCCTTTCGTCGAGTGTTTTAAAAAGCGAAAACATGATGACACACTGAGAAAAATTGCATAACAAAGTGCTTAAATCAATACTTAAATAAATACTTTCAAATATACAAGAAAGGTAGCTTGCTTTGTCAAGCGCAAGTTTATATACTATATCGTCTAGTAGAAACACTAGATTGTGAACAAGTTTCTGGAATTTTTTTTGCAGTGCTGGGGGCGTAGTTTGGGTGGGCGTGGCTCTGTGCGTGTCCTGTGAAAGGAGAGCTGCTTCGTATAAACGTACTTCATTACTTTGCGCAACAGCTCGCGAGAATATAATGAATGGCAATAAACGTGTTTCACATTTTCCTTTTCGCTGCCACTCCGGCCGACTTCCCCCGAATTTTGCACAAAAAACATTTTTCATTTAGCTGCTAGAGAACTTTTGTGTATGGTCAAGAGCACCACCCACCACGCGCCCACCAAATCCGCCCACTTTCCCTTAATGCAATCCTTTCAATAATTTCCATCAGCTGGTAGTGCAGTGGGTGGTCTGCTTTTAACTAACTTTCTTCACATGCACGCCATAAACTTGTTTTCCACTCAATCCTATTATTATTCTACCGCGGAAGCTGCGCCACTACACTTTGAAAAATTACAAGCAACTTGGCTGTATTAGTTTGTGCCTAATAGCATGATTTTACTGCGAATTAAATTGGTGTATTTGAGTCGGGATACATTAGTGCTTGCCTTCATTTGCGGAAAGGCGACCATGCACTTTTTTTCGAAAGGTCACGCAGCCAGAAACAAAACTCTTCGAATTTCCAAGTGCAAAAGAATTTTTTGGTAAAGCAAATGCAATTTGGCAATCGTTTGAGGTTTTCAAGTTTGGGAACAAGCTAAATTGGTTTCGCTCTTTGCCAGAATTTATCTTTTCAAATGCAATCAAGCGTTCGCACTGCGAATTCAGAAGGCAAAGTTACTGATGTCATCGCAAGGACTAGACAGCTTTGCTTTTCGACTTTAAATCGATTTTCAAAATACATAAATTACTTTCAGCTAATGTGTAATTTTTTCTGATTTTTAACTTTGTGCTTTTAAAGATTAAAACATTAGATACTTCCCCTCTAGTCTTCAAATTTCTAGGTTCTATTTCGGATAGCTTAAGATGAGTGTTGCATTTAAAAAAGCAGATAAATACTTGTAAAGATAGCCTGGACTTACCGTATTCAGGTTGGTGATCTTGTCCAGCTCCACGGCCGTGCTGCCGCGATGGTGGTGCAGGTGGTGCAGATGGTGAGTGGTCAACATGTTGCTCGTTGGTGTTGCTCTTGCTGTTGTTGCTGCTGATGCCGCTGCTGCTGATGCTGCTGTTGCTGCTGCAGTGTTGCAGATTGTTGCTGGTGCTGCTGTTGCTGCCGCATTCAATCGAACATGTCACTCGGGTCACAGATATCCACTATTTGCTCTCGGAGCCGCGGCAAGCCATCGAGACAGCCGCTCAGCTCGCAAATTGGCAATGGCAATGGGATGCACTTAGCTTCGCTTGTTTCCAATCACATCACCTGGTGCGCTGACCATCTGCGAATGCGGAACAAATAACATAGAGCGTTTGAGTGGCATTCAGATTGAATTGCATATATGCGAAATGCGGCGACACCGGAAAACGTTGGCAAGCCTTTCCGGCATCGCCCGGAAAATGGAAGGCGGGGAAATCGGATGTGGCATCGCCGATTTCCGCCACGTCACTTCACCATCGTTGCCACAATCGACTCATTCGGGGATTTTAGTTTGCATTTTGCTTTATTTTCTACCTCCCTCCCCTCCTTCCTTTTTTTTTCGGTCATGCCATTGATTTTCGTTTGTGGCACCGCATTTTTGCTCGCAGCAAAAACAACAAACGCACCGGATGCGACAGTTGGCAACCAACTGCTCCTGGCACTTTCGGCGTTAACACTTCATTTGGCTTTGAGTGGCTGAATTGGCTACTACGTGGCCACAAACTTATATCCACTTGGCCACTGCCTCTGCTCTTCGCACAAATAAACAAGCAGGCAACAAAAGGTCGACGTCGAGTAGGGAAATTAAATTAAATTCAACTCCTGGTGCTGCAGCAAAAGGCAAGACAACAGACGCTAGATCAACAAAGAGGGTAGACTAAAAAGTATTGAAAGCTTCAATTTCCTGAGAAACTAGAGCACTCGGCAGATAGCTTTGTATACAGATGTTCTTTTTCTTTTTGCTATTTTAGGTTTTATTGAATGAGTTATCAGGCGACCTTCGCCACCGCGACTGACCTTTGCCAGCTTTGCCATCTTCTCCATAAAATGATGAAATTACATTAAAGGAAAACAACTGAGAATTACTAAGCTGCAGCTGCAGCTGCATCAGCTGAAAAGTCTGAAAGCCAGCGCAGGAAAGCAAGGCAAACAAATAATGTAGGCTAAGACCCGAGGTAAATTGTTTGCAATGGCGAGGCGATGCGATGCGATGCCAGTATGAGATGAAGCGAAGATAGCTGCCTGCAGTCCGTGTTTGTTTTGTGCCAGTCAAGTCGCTCGATTTGCCGATTTACCAACACAAACAGTTTTGAATGCGCCTTGAGCTAGGGTTTTTGAATAAATTTCACAGAAAATCAATTGAAAAATCAGTTGAAAAGAGTTGATAAATGCCATAGGTAAGTTAATTTTTATTAACTGGAATTTAATTCTCACGTAAGTAATATGATAAATATGAATAGAGTCCTCTGGACAAAATACTCGAACCCGTATGATTTAAATTGGCAATTGCAAATTTATGAATACTAGCTAATGCAACGATATCAATCTTCTTAATCAATTTAACTTGGTCTGCCAGAATAATTCCAGAAAGGAAGCGAAATTAATTTCCTGTTGAAAAATTAAATTCGCACACTTTTTGGCACACAAATGAGGCTTAGGCATCCTGCGTGACCAACTAAATGCGATGCCACATTACCGCCTGGCCCACCGTAAATGTAACTGATAAGAGGTGTATGTCTGCTGGCTTAGAAATCACACTTTTCCCGGAAGTATCCACATTGTTTGGCATCGGGCGTGGAAGGACGAGCCGCGTGCTCGGCATAGAAAAGCGCCTCATTAAGTCACGGCGCGCTGGAAAATATGCCGCGAAAGGATTAAGCAACGATGCCGGCGACAAAATGGCGCGCCGCCTATTAAAGGATTTCATCTCATCCCCATCCCCATCCCCATTCCCATTCTCATCGTCGTCCTCGTCTGCTACCCATTTTCATTTCCATTTTGATTCCTGTTGCTGCCGTGCGCTTCGCCGGCTAAGTGTAATTAAAAACTTAAATGGAGAAAGAATTTAAATGTGTTGCTTTTAGCATTTATGAAACATTAACGCGAATCTGTTGCAGATCGAGTTCGGTTTAATAGTCTGTGTGTTGTTGGCTCGATTTAAATTAATTTCGCATCTGCCACTGTGGCGTATACGCAACGTTGCTATCTGCCACTGTGGCGTATACGCAACGTTGCTATCTGCCACTGCGGCGTATACGCAATATCTAGAACAGCCTCTGCGTAGGCGAAAAAGTGCGCCACGATAACAAAACAGGGACTAAGAATGCGTGGCTGTTTCATTTGTGTGTGGGAAATCCTTAACAGAATGCCATAATCATGGGAAATAAAACCATGCCGAATGGCAGTCCGCCTGTAGCTGCGAGTGCATTGAACATGCTGACTAGCTGGGAATTAGCCCCTCAGTCTCGACACTCTGCCAGACATGGCAGAAACTCATTAGCTTTATTACACAGACACCATTCTGCGGCTGAAACTGAGGGGCCAGAAGCGACTTGAGCCCCCACATCCGTATTAACTATTCATGCCCACACACACACTCGTATTCCCTTTCTCCTGCGCCGCAAAGACATTTGAATAATTTTGACAAATGTGTGATTAATGCAAACATTTTTGGCAACTAAGGCTGTCGTTTTTTATGTGTGCACGACAGCAAATTAGCACTTCATACACAGCAACTGAGTGGCATTCTCGTTACGGATATGATATGTGCCATTTGAACGCAAATTGAAGGCTGGAGAAACCTTTTTGAGCAGTTGTTTTAATAAGAGGAAAGAACATGCTTGTATATTAAATCTAGAGGAATGAACAAATGAAGAAAAATGAACCAGTTGAAGTCTTTTAAAAAGCATTTTACAGTCGAAGGTATACGAATTTTAAAAAAGGATGTATGAGAGTTTAATTCTTATTAAAAAAAATGAGTCAAAATAATTTTTTATCTATGTAATGAAACCAATAAGAGGCACACTGATTAGCCATAAGTTGTAGGCACTCGCTTCTCGTGTGCCCGACGACAGTTAACCTTTCTACACCAGGCAAGTCCCATTCAAGTGCCCACAATGCCTGATTGGGACTAGGGCGATTAAAGACCCTGACAAAGTGAAATTTATGGCACTCGGCACACTTAAAGCTAAACGTCGGCCGCTTTTTTCTCCCGTTCACCGTACATAAGGCCAGTAGGCAAAATATGAAACAGAAATCAGCCAGAGGAGGCAGAAGTGAGCGGCCAGAAGCTGAAAAGTGCACACAGCAAATAAAAGCGGCTACATAAAAGAGTCGCATGCCGGAAACGGCAAACGACTGTCGGTGAGGTGGGAGAGGGAGGGGGAGAGGGAAAGAGGCAGTCTAATGCCAATGCCAAACACCGGATGCGGATGTGTGACACATGGCCAAGGGGCGACCTGCCCCCCATCACCCCAATCCCAATCCCATTCCCCTTCCCCTTTTCAGCGACGACGGGCAACATACGCACAATGTCATTGTCGCTCGCTTTAAGTAGGCGACTTTATTAAGCCGAGGACGTCGAGGACAACGAGGACACCGAGGAGCACCTCCAAAGTGGCCGGAACGCAGCAAAGGCAAATGGCACACCGATTTAGAATGACAAAAACTGGCACTGTGGCACTGGCAACATGGGAATATAGTACATTTTCATAGAAGAAAATAATGTTGCTTCGCAAAAAATATGCTTGTAAATTGAGATGGGATTCGAAATCTCTATTAGGTGTATCTATATTAATTTTATATTTTAATAGTTACCATTGATTACAATTTTCTATAAGAAGTAGCTCCGAGTATTCGGATAGCACCGGTGTTCAAATTAAAATCATTTACGTTTGGACTGCTAACTAGGCATATAAATTATAGCCGTAAACCGCGCTTATAAATCAGTTTACACAGCTGCCCTAAGTTGCAGTCTGAAACCCGAAGCTCCCAAGGTGGCCTTAAATTTGGTGCGGTGCTCCGCTCAAGTGAAATTCCCACTGTGCATTGAGAGTTGGCGAAAAGAACAAACGGCATAATAGGCTGGCAGGACACCTGGGCACGTGTGGGCTGTTGTTTTGACTGGCCTTGCACAGGACTCACCTGGCATAAAATTAAGCCATGACGACGCGTTTGTCGCCTGGCTGCTTCTTATGCCGGGGCAAAGGTCGTTTATGGCACGGCCACAATTTGTTGCTTTTTGATATTTATTTAGACGGCGGCGGCGCATGAGTAGTGAAAAGCGCACAGCCCAGTCGGAACATAAATCAAAAGCACAAGACGGCGGAAAAACCGTGAAGGAAAAGCCGCAGCGGAAAGGAGGGAAACGCTGCGGCAACAATGGAAATCGTTTTCAGCTGCAGAGAGAGCGACTTAAACTGGTTATTTATGGCAGGCCAAGGGCGAAGAGTTGAGTCTGCAAGGCCCAGCTGGGTTGCCCCAATGCAAACTATTGCAGAGGCAAGAAGTGAGAAAGTGTAATGTCCCAAGACGCCCAAAAAAAAGGTTACTTTACCATTACGATTCAACTTTTTCTTAAAGACACAAGACCTAAAAGTATGCATTTATTTACACCCCAGGTCAGTATAATTTCCAACCAGTTTAAGCCATTTCACCAGCTAGTGCATGTGGCGAAAGCGGAATAGGGCATCAAATTAATTGAAGCATGGATAGGATGAACAAGGACCCTTGGTCCCTTGCCCTAAATGGCGACGACAGCGATAAATCGTCGGACAACGAGAGTCCCTTTTCGACCAGATCCTCGAGCAGCTCCAGTGACACCAGCAGCGAAAGCTCCGAGGAGAAGGAGCCAGCCACCGAAATGGAGAGCCTGTGCATCCCGGGCGGCAGCTATGATGTAAGTAACGACTTGCCCAATTAAGACGCATTAATCGATCCGGATTTCTTCTCCGCCCATCAGATTATCAGCAAGAGCAACATGCAGCAATTTGTGCAGAAAATCGATGGAAGTGCCTCGCTGGACGATCAGGGATGTGATTTGATGGCCAGAATAGCCGATGCCTTCGTTAATGACGTCTCCATGCGCATGGTCAAGTTGGCCAAGTACCGAAAGAGCCACGTTAGCATCCTGGACCTGAAATTCGTCCTCAAGCGCGAGTACAACATGGAGTTCCCCTTTGAATAAATTAGCTATATTAACTTATAATTAATAAATAAAGGGAAAAATAATGGAAAATTGTGAAATTGTGAAAATAGTAAATAGGTACACAATATGAAACACTACAACCTTCATAGCCTTGGCCAAAAACGGTCACATATGTACAAGAATAACTTTTTTTTGCATCTAATTGCCAATACCAATGATCCCAACCACTTCTTGGAGAATAAAAAAAATTTTATTTTTGGATCAGTTTTTCCACTTTTTTATAAGGGGTACCATCATCAAATTTTGCCAAAAATGGCAAAAAACTCAGAGAACCAAATTTGAATGCCAATCGATTTGAGGATAAAATACAAGCTTAACGAGGCATAGCATTCCACATTTGGACAATTATTTCAAGTGTTATGATAAAAAATCGGGATAATAATACGAAAAACTCGTGTTTAATAGAATTTTGGTAGCTGACAAAAGGATTTGATTGATTATAAAAAAAACAAAAAATCTCTTATGACGAAAGAATATAGTTGTAAATATCCATTCAGGTATCAATGAAAAAAAGGTGCATGCCCGATGATAAATTGCAAGCAGGATGATCATGATTAAGCAATTAATAAATTCAATGGCGGCTGTCAAGAGCCGGACTCAAATTGAATAGCCCCTGCGAAACGGTCATCATGGTCTCGGCCACACTTTCCCGAGCTCTTGACTCTCGCCCTTCAGCCGGGAATTACTCAACATAAAGTTAAAGTGCCATAAAAATGCCAGAGCGCATAATACCACACTCACACAGGGGCTGGAAAACACTCACATGCTCCCATTTACACACATGAACAGGCACTGGGTTTTCCTTTTCAGGTCCTTTGCTCAAAATAAAGGATAAGGCTGAGGCGGAAATTTCAGAACGATTTTTCCTCATATTTTTATACCCGTTACTCGTAGAGTAAAAGGGTATACTAGATTCGTTGAAAAGTATGTAACAGGCAGAAGGAAGCGTTTCCGACCATATAAAGTATATATATTCTTGATCAGGATCAGTAGCCGAGTCGATCTGGCCATGTCCGTCTGTCCGTCCGTCTGTCTGTCCGTCTGTCGTCTGTCCGTATGAACGTCGAGATCTCAGAAGTAACAAGCTAGAAAGTTGAGATTAAGTATACAGACTCCAGGACATAGACGCAGCGCAAGTTTGTCGATTCAGGTGCCACGCCCACTCTTACGCCACAAACCGCCAAAACTGCCACGCCACATTTTTGAAAATGTTTTAATATTTTTTCATTTTTGTATTGTCTTGTAAATTTCTATCGATTTGCAAAAAACTTTTGCACGCCACTCTAACGCCCACAAACCGCCAAGCTGCCACGCCACACTTTTGAAAATGTTTTGATATTTTTTCATTTTGTATTGTGTTGTAAATTTCTATCTATTTGCCAAAAACTTTTGGCACGCCACTCTAACGCCCACAACCGCCAAAGCTGCACGCCCACACTTTTGAAAAATTTTTGATATTTTTCAGTTTGTATTAGACTTGTAATTTCTATCTATTTGCCAAAAACTTTTGCCACGCCACTCTAACGCCCACAACCGCCCAAGCTGCCACGCCCACTTTTGAAAATGTTTTGATATTTTTCAGTTTTGTATTAGTCTTGTAATTTCTATCTATTTGCCAAAAACTTTTGCCACGCCACTCTAACGCCACAAACGAAAAACTGTCCTTCGCACTTACACTAGCTGAGTAACGGGTATCATATAGTCGGGGAACTCGACTATAGCGTTCTCTCTTGTTTTTTTTTTATTTTGTGGTGCCACAAGAATAAAGAATACTTTTTCGCCGGCCATGGGCATATCGCAGCAGCGAAAAAAAGAGCTGAAAAAATTCAGAAGCTTTTCTCTCTGACTCTTAAGCAAACTTGTATTTTTGTATTCAAAAGATGATCCACACTTATTTAAATAATACCCACAGGACTTCATTCATGTCGGTGAATGTTTTGCATGCTCAGTAGCTGCATTTCTTCAGCAATTTTCAGAGCGAATTCCAGAGATATATTATATATAAATAAATAAAAAAAGTAAAACAGTGACTGTGATTATTTAAAAAGATTTAAAAGAGATTGTATTTTTTTCTTATATATAATCAATATCTGTTTGCTTTAAAACCAAAAACAGCCCGAAACTTTAATTAGTTTTTTGTACTTTTCACAATTTATGTACATAGCTTGTCTAATTAAACTAAAAAATAGATTGTATAAAGATTAAATACATACAGCTGCAAATAGATTGGATAAAGATTAAATACATAATTGAGAACAGCTGACACAGAAAAAATAATCAATCTGCAAACTTAAGTGATTTAAATTAATTAAGTGATTTAAAGGCTAATGGATTGAACAGCATATATGTATGTGGGACTAATAATTTCATTGAAAATAAATCTATATCTATCAATGCCTCGCTGAACAAATTGCTGTTTATATTACATTTGAGGTACACACAGTACTAACACTTTGAAATAATCCTGTTTGGCTGTGGCCAAATATAGAAAACACTTTTCATTACATTTGTATTCGCCCTCGGGGCAGCCACAAACGTTCGCAATCATAATCCAGGAACGACACATTGGGGCGCATTTAAACTGATTTCATATTGGATCAGCGAGTGTTTTCGTTCGCCTGTTTGCCTGTCTGTGTGAGTGTGTGGGTGAGTATCTGTGTGTATGCCACCAATACCAGAGCAATTCGGGAGGAAATTCGTTTGTCGTATGTCTTGGCACGCACGCAGGAAAATTCAAGCCGTCGACGATTGCGTTTGGGCGATATTATAATGAATTTGTCGTGCATATTCCCCAATGCGTGACAAAAAAAAAGGAAAAGCAGACACAATGTGCCACGCCCACTCCATTTGAGGGCGATCTGGTTTAGTTCCGAGGAGATAAGCAGCTAAGTGACTTTGTCCCGACATCATGGCCCATAGGCCATTGGTTTGGTTTCGGTTTCAGTTTTGGTATTCGAAATCGTGCGCATGAAATAAATACGTATACGAATTCTCGATGGTGTTGCGGATGATGTTGTTGGTAGATATAAATTGAATTAAAGTGAAATCGGTCGCCGCTGGCCGTAGATTAATGAAAATGTAGCCAGGCGTCAGAATAAAATATGAGGCATCCAAATTGCGTTATCAGCATAAATCAAAGGCGGTATTTGTTAGCACATTATGATTAAGCTCTGGCCGTCTGACCCGACTTGTGAATTAATGTGGATGGAGCCCTCTAATGGGTAAGTAAATGCAGCAGCAGCCTTTGCAGCTCAAAAGTTTAGAACACAAATTCTTTTTTAATTAAATTCAAGTGACGACCGCTCCTGCATGTCAAACGCGAGGAGAAAGGCGGAAACTTCCGCCTTTGAGCGAGTCATTTTCAAAGAAATTCGCAAGTTATTCATGGCAACTTTGGGGCCGGGGCAAAAACTTGAGTTGAGTGATATGTTACCAAAGAGTTGACGCTGGGCCAGGCCAAAAAAAATATATATAATCCTCTCTGGTTTCCGACCAAGGTCAATGGGTTTGCTGCAATCCAAAGCTTTTAATCAAGTAGAGTCTTTGGCACAGGACTAGAACCTGAAAAAAACGGAGCAATCAATGGCAGTTGATTACCATTTGTGGAGTTCGGACAACTCACTTCCCGATGAATCAACTTAATGAACTAAGCGAATTGGAAAAGTTTTCAACTTTCCCAGTTCGGCTTAGGGACACAAGTATTTGACGTTATCCTTGACGCTTTGACTTTAATGTGTATTTAACTTGAATGGCAAAGTAAAATTTATCTTTAACGTATTATTCTGGACTTCATTTCAAAGTTTGCTGAAAGTCTAAAGTGCTCTTTCTGTTAAATTCATCATAATGGAGTAACTAGCTCGTCGTACTTGTTTAATTAAAACTTTAAACTTGTCGAGCATGTCGTGCTTATATTGAGATACAAATCGGCTTGTTTTTTAACCAACCTCCGTTAAACCCAGTGTGTGCCATTAGGAAATTGAGTATACGTCATAAAAAACCGCTTAGGCCAACATGTTTTAGCGCTTTTCATAAGTTTGTCACGTGCAATTTCCGCAGCGACGACACCTTTGATAGCTTCTATGAGGAGTATTTAGTTTAATGTATTGCCATAAATTTAATGCATACCCAAATGACACTTTAAGTCAAAATCCAACGCAATGGCGTTCAATCCCACGCAATTTTGAAATGGCGCTTAAATCCGCTTTTACGACCCCAATGGCAATGTGAACTTAAGACCAAGCTGCGGGCTAAAGATCAGCACTCTTGGCCGTAAAGGAATCTTTTGCCAATTTATTTATGCGAGCATGAATGAAATTGGGTTGCATTCATATCATTTGAAAATGTATTAAATCTAATTGCACTGCAATGTGCAATTGTGGCAAATTGTCATCTGTCACGGAAATTTAAGTGTTTGCGCACAAAATCAGAGACATTCTCAAAGCGAGTGCGACTCCTTGGCAGTAACCCCATTACCACTAAGTGCCATTGCAGAGGGCCAGGAAAAATTACCTGGCTGCGGGAGAAGAAGTGCGGATACAGGTGCGCACTGTGGCTTGTTTACGCATAGACTCGGAGGTTTTTTTCGATTCACTGTCTGAATGCAATCAATCTTACGAAGCCATCGAGCTTATGAAAACAAACATTGCTGTTTTAAAAAATATACAGCAAACCAATCACAACATCCGCCACTTAAGGTTTTGAATTAAATGCTATATGCTCTGTTTTTAACTTAAATAAAAATAAAAGTTTCTATAGGAACACCTGTTTCTAAAAGAAAGTAATTTTCCAGCACATTTGTCAAAAATAAAACATAATTCATAAATAGAGGCTGAGAAAGCGGGTAATGGATAGCGCTTGCAGTCAATCCTTCACCTATTTTTGGCCCACTTTAAACCTATGGAGCCCATGGTGCTTAACGGCTTGTGTTTGCATTTGCATTTCATTAAAACACAGGCAGGTAAACAAGTTGCCGCCCATGGCACTCACTCACTCACTCACTCAGCTCGGCTCGGCTCAACCTCAACCTCAGCGTGAACCTCTGAGCGAATACGCCGTAGCCGCGACTACGGCGGATGGCGATGATGATGACGTTGGTGAGGACGAGGACGAGGACGAGGACTACGAATGGAGGAAGCAGTGGGCTGTTGTTTCAGCTTTCAGCTGCTGGCATTGAGGGCCAAATGACAGTGGGACCTCAGAGTGATAGACTCAAAGAGCAAACGGGGGGCGTGGCAGGGGAGTGCAGTGCAATTGCAGACGAGTGGATTTCAAGGCGGCCACTGATTGCACGCGGAACGTGACACGCCCACGGGCATTACAATATAGTAAGTATACGCCCGGTGTGTTTCAATTAGTTTGCGCTGCGGCCGAATAAACACGTTAAAAGTGCGTGTAAACAAAAGCGGGGAGGGCATGAGAATGCCCGGAGATAATGACGCCATGTCCGTGGGCAAACAATAAAAGCGTCGCCCAAATTAGGCGGCCATATCAGACGGACCTGACCACATTATTCGGCCCGGCAAACAAGCAAACAAGCAACCTGTCACTTGTCACTGGCGACCCCGGGTTTTATTTTTATTTTTTTTATTACAACTTTCCCCCGGGGGTTGGGACAACGGAAAGCCCGGGCATCTGGTCCGATAATTTTCTTTGTTTTCCGGCAAATGTTTTCATTTTTTATCCGCTATTCTTTCGCCTATTTTATCACGTTTGGCCCCTCCTTTTGTCTTTCCTGTCTCCTGTTTACTTATCACGCACGTCCACGGGCTCCTCGGAAACCCAGACAGGTAGCAATATGCAAATCAAACAGAGAGCAAATGGCGTTGACAAACGTCGCAAAAAACCTGTATGGGAGTGGGAGGAGGAAAGTGGGGAATGGAAAATCCATCGGCACAGAGTTCACGTGCATCCCAAGTGCCTCGGGGAAATTCGAGCGGCACCAGAAAGTAAGAACTTCCCTAATGCAATCCGCACCGAATTCCGGCTTATGACGGCTCGAATGTCGAACTACGTGGCGATTCGAATTGCCCCTGGTGAAATTTAAATACGTCACTCTGCTGATCCGATTTGAACTTATTTCATTTGCATTTTATTATTCGAACCGAATTTCTTCGCTGCTGTGCCTTACTTGTCTTCTATTTCGTATTGATATCTTATGGGATCTAATTGATTGGGTTAAGTGAAATAAGGGGCTTTTGTGTTTGGAAATTTAAATGTTTTAATTTCAGTTGTGTCGGCGTGGTGTTTGTTGTCTTACATAAAAGCAGCTTTTAGTGCTCAATCCTTTCTCTTAGTTGAAAACAGATATTTGTGTGAAATTTGGTTTTCTTTCCTAAACACTTCACTTAAACAGAAAATTATCACACATTTCATAAATGTTGAAATGGTTTAATTTAGTTAACACTTCGTTACCAACTCTGTTTAACTCTGAAGCTTCTTGGGAGCTACTCATGCTTACATCGAAGTTCCTTTCCAGTTGAGTGTCGGCTATTCACATACTGATCGAGCAATGCCGATTGCCCAGTTCAATTATTGACACATTATCTGCTACCCAGCTCAGCACGCACTAAAGCCGCAGTACTGACCACCGACCATTATTGACTCGCTACTCAATGCAGGCAGTAGCAGAAACAGTGGCACAGACCGTATCGCGTATACGCCATGTGGCTCGAATCGAAAACCAAACGCAGCTCGCAACTTGACATGCGCACGACTTTTTGGCCGCGTGCTCTCGCCTCGACGTCTGTTGTGGGACTGAAAGCCAGAATACTTGCCAGAAGCTGCGGCTGTTGGCCAACTGAAAGCGTTAACATGCACTCGACAGCAACAGCTGCTCTGTTAACTGGTTTGAGCGCTCTTCTGGCCATTCATTCATAATTGCTTTGAGTGGAATTCTGTGTTGGCCTGATGTTTATTTCCCCTTTCGGGAATACAGAGAAAAATGCTGTACGTCCTTAGATAAAGATATTGCGTTTATAAAATCTGCTTAGTATTTTATCAACGTATCGATTCATAAATATTTTTCACATCAAATTGGCCGAAATTCGGATAAATTGATATCATAAAAACCCTTGGCTTATGAACTGGTAAAGCTATGCAAAACTGGCTATGGTTATGTGGCTGATATTGTTATGTTTTTCTCTCGCTGTGCCAGATTGTTTTTTGTTGGCAGGACGGAAAATCAATTTGGCTAAGCCGAATGCGACGCTGGGGAGCAACTGAGTTAGCGTCATTCCCGCCACGTGCCTCGCAAATGTTAATGAGCCTGCGTGCCACTTCCACTTTCACTTCCACAGCCTTTATTTTTATTTTTATTATGGCCCACTACGATTTCTATGAATACATGGCCTTACGCACTTATACTATATATGCAAAAAAAAAAAAAAGGGAAATGTTGACCTTTCCCGTGCTGTCAATGCTGCTGGCCAGAAAAGCATAACAAACAAATGCGCGTGAAATGTCAAAATGACTGTCTGCCAGGAGAACAAAAAACAAAAACACAGTACAAAAAAAAAGAGGGAAAAGGGAAAACCAGTGGAAAATGGTAAAAGGAAGTGGAAACTGCGGAAGAAAGATGACGACGCATAAGCGAAAAACAAGCAAAATGCTGGGGGCGAGGCAATCAAGAAAAATTCTCCAGCAAATGGCATGGCAAATACGAGCAGCAGCAACAACCGCAGCAAATCCAAGTGGTTGCAAGTGGTTCGAGGATTGTGGGGCACGGGCTCGGGCACGAGTTGATGATGAGGTGGTGGCCCATAAACACACACACATGCTACCCACGAACGGTCTTAACAAGGCTCAAGTGAATTATAAAATATAAATGCTCAACGAGTCGGACTCTGTGATATCCGATATGTGGCTGCTATCACTGCAAATTCAAAGAGTTTTCGTTTAACTTAAAATATTATATATTCAAATATTATCTCTTAAATATGGGAATTTCACTTACTATATAATCTTTTAAAAAATCTAAGCGGGTTTAAACTAAGCCAAAGTAAAACCCAAACCCAGACAAATAAACCACAAACAAAGCTTAAGCCAACGAAACTGTGTAGATGCACTTTAAAAGTGAGTAAAATAAGTTATTGATAGTAAACTCGAAGAGTTCTTTAACTGAACTCCATTCAAGTGCTGCCTGTATTTCTTAAACTGCAGCTCCCCCATTTTTTGGCCAAGAACAGAATGTTCTACATGCTTTTTATCCAGTGCCTGTTTTTTTTCGAACAGCAATTGCTGAGGGGCAAGTAAAGCGCTGGTAGCTTGTGTGCGGTTTTGTTTGGCTCCCGTTTTATCGTGTGGCCATCAGTTTTGTGTGAGCTGAGCATCGGGCCAGGAAGCTAGATACCAAATGCTTCGGGCTTAGAGCAACAAACTCGGAATTAGCCGCAAGTATTACACCTCCCGCTGTGCCACATGTGCCAAGAGAAATGGCTGCGACTTTCAGCTGCAACTTTTTGTAGCCGCAATATGTCAATTTGTCAACATACCAGCCACACAGCAACCGAAATGAGAAAACCTAGCGGAAAAATAATGCACAACCTTTGCGGTCTTTGTCATTAAGCGCAACTTTTTAATTAGTTAAAGTTTATCGTCAAATTTGCATGCACAAAACTTTCGCCGGGGCAACGCTGCGGCACATTTGTGTGCCGTAATCAATGGCATTTCCATTGAAAGGATAAAGACACAGAAGCTAGCAGAGTTTACTTGCCTGAAATAACAATGATATAATACAAAGCAGTAGCAAACGACTTAAAGGCTGTCACAGGCAAATTATTTTCGCCACTGGAGTGCATCATTAAAAGGGGATCAATTCACGCAAGAGCGCATAACAATGCAGCCAACGAAATCTTTCTGTTTCAGCCAGAGTCAAAGTCAGCCTTGGATTTTGGCCATAAGTCCCAATTAATTGCCTGCATCTCGGTTACTTAAGGCAATTCCGGTTCGCAAAGAGCTTTGCATTTATATGGGGGAGACATTTGTCCTTATGTGCTAACTCACAGCGCATATACAACTGGAGTACAGCTGGATCTGAAAATGTAAATGCGATGCAGGCGACAGAAGTACGCTCCACTGCGCTCCCTCTTGACTTTAGTTTCGGGATTCTATTTTATTTCATTTTATTTGGTTTTTTTTCTCGCTTCAGAACACTAATGAGCATTTAAGCTTGCGGCTTGGCCTGAATTCTGTTTTTTATTTTTCTACTACAGCTACTGCTGTTGCATTTGCATAAATTTAATTTCCAAAATGGTGCGGAGTTGGAAATAATGTTGTTCTTTTAATTTAATTGATTTGCATTTTAAATGAATTTCAACAAGTTCAACAAAGGAGGCTAAAATTGCTGCTGCAGTATGGGATTTCGCATGCTTTTTTTGTGGGCCAGCCAATTTCATTTCGAACAAACAAATCCGCCAGTGTTTTCTTTTTGATTTTCCGATTAGTTTTTCATTGATTTATGGGCCATGTTTTATTGAACTAAAAGTGCACACTTTAATCACGCCAAAAATGTTTGGGCTCCCTTCGTTTTGCCAATTTTTGGTTTTGTTTTTCTCTGCCACTCGTCTGTTTGTTTGTATCTCATTCTGGGCCATTTAACGCGTATACGCAATGTGTGCTGGAATTTCTTGTTGGCCGCAAACGGAAGCGCTAACCCAAACATAAAAACAAACAGCACTCTTAATCGTGTGTATAAATGTTTATGCTCGTGTGTTGGCATAGTTTTATGTCTCAATTGAAGCGCTGGCCGGCCAAATAAAAATAATCAGCAAGTCAATATCCCAATGGGGAGCGGAAGAAATCCCTAAATCTTTGCCTATTTCCGTACACTTCATTATCGAGATAGTCTTACTCCCACATTTCCACAATTTTCCCCACGATTTTGTGGTGATGATGAAGTGGCTCGGTTGGCGGAATTAATCCCATGAATGATCCATGATTGCCAAGTAATTGAAAAGCGCTTAGTTAATTGTGGGGCATCGCACATATGTAGTAGGCGTTTTGGTTGAAATTGATGGCGACACGTGCTGAAATCGAATTATACAAACATAATTTACTCGATTATTTCTATCTATCAATTAATTACCAAGCTGCTGGTGTGTCAAATGCGTCTGAATTTATTGAACGCTATTGCTGCATTTTTAAGCCGTTTGCATCCAAATGCTTATGCAGTTATTTATGTTCCATTCTCTTGCTCCTGTTTTATTGCTTCACATGAAAGCACAATAAATCAATGCTTAGATACACTATCATTTAAACAATGTGTCACGTTTAGAAGTTTATGGGATCTAAAATGGTATTTACTAATGCAAATTCACTATTTTCTGAAACAAAAAGTCATACTTAAATAGTTAAGGTAAACAACAATGGTTTATATGCTTAAATTTATATGCTTATATTGATATTAATATGTGAAATAATATGTTTACATTGATTCTTGGTTATTTTGAAGATTTGATTAATAAAGTTTTGCCTTTTTTCCTTTCAACGGTGTTGCCACGTATCTAAAATATTGCATTTCCTAACTTATCATTTTGATATTTAAATGCCATAATAGTGTTTTCACACATGAGCTGAAAGCGAAAAAGCGCATAGCTGATAATTCCGTAATTCGAAGAGCTACATGTAAAATTATAAATAAAATAACACGGATTTTCAATGTTTGCTGTTGTACTTTTAGGGAAGAAGCTGTTGCCTAACCCCCTGCACTTACACATATTGGGATTTGACTTATTGAAAGCAAATTCTGTTTTCAATTCCGCTGTTCCACTTCTAAACCGTTTAATGGAAGTGCAGAATTCCACCATCTGGCAACGCCGCACGAAATGCGTGGCTTTCTTTCATATTTCTCTTAATAGTTAGCACGACTTGATTTTACGTTTATTTGCGAGCCCAGTACTTAAATATTTTACTCAACAATGATGTCAGAAACATTGCAGCGTTCAGTTTCCATTGGCACTAGAAGTAGGTCAGTGACTTTCATCTTACACAATTACCATGACCAAATCTTTCCACAGAGGCATCAGATCCTATAGATCTGTTTCTGGAACATCATCGTCTCTTCCGGAAGCATATATTAATGGACGCCTCAAGTTTGTTTCGTGTGATCGCCGAGCAGGTGTACGACACCCAGATGCTTCACTACGAAGTGAGAATGGAGTGCGTGCGCTTCATGTTCCGGCGATCGAGCCGCTTCCGGCGATTTGTGGTTGGGAACTTCGACGAGTACCTGTGGCGGCTGGGCAAGACCAAGACGGCAGGCACCATGCTGGAGCTGAGTGCCCTGTGCCACCTGTACCGCCGTAATGTCATCATATACGAACCCTTCAATCTGGGCCGACTGGTTACCTACAGCAAGGACTACCAGGAGAACTTACGTATCTTTGTTACCCGTCGGGGTCACTTTGACTCCGTGCTGACCATGCAGGACGTCGATATGGCCGCCGTTTGCCAGGCCGTGGCCTTCAAGATGTTATACAAGCACATGTTCCGCATCCCGGACGTTAGTCTTGCTGTGGAATGGATGCTGCATCCAGAGACCTTCAAGTGCGGCATTGACTTTGAGTTCGACCCGCGCGGCAAAGTCATTCGTTTGCTGTGCCGCAACGGACGGAGCTTTAAGCTGGATTGCCCCGAGAGCACCATTTGCTTGCTTGAAAGCTACAAGTTGTGCCCGTTTCATAATCGCAGGCTCGCGTTGGGCAGGCAGTCCCGAGACCTCTCCTGTATGCTGGGCTTTCTGCAGCAGAACAAGCAGCCCTTCTGCTATTTGATAGCCAAGTCAATGGATCCCTATATGTTTCGCAACGTGGAGCTGACTAGCCTGATTGAAACCCGTCGCGAAGCGATGCAGTGGAATATTTACATGGGCGACTACAACTTTAAAGTCGGAGCCAAGTGCCAGGTGGAGTTGGATACCAATAGACGCGATCTGCTCAGCACTTGTTACATACAATCGATCGATAGGAATAAATCCGCTTGTCAAGTGTTCATCGAGGAGCAGGGAAAACTTGTAGTCGTGCCCTACGATAACCTACATCCACTGCCGCCAGATGAATTCAAGGCCTGGGATCTTGCGCGCAAGCGGCGACCTAAGCAACCTCGACTACTGCATATGAGCCGAATGAAGAGGCAGTTTCATCGAATGCGAAACACATCTAGTCCACAGTCACGTCGTTCGAGTCCACGTCAATACATCAAAACGAGGGGACAAAGTTTCGAAACCAGATTGGAAAATGTCTCCAATAGACCGTCGCCACCAAACCAAGAATTCGGTCCTGACCAGAAGCCTGCTACGGCTCCCGCAATCAATCAGTTCCCCATGCCACCACCAGTGGCTATTCCTCGTCCGGTTTTCCTTCCATCACCACCCCCTATTTTCGGGCCTCCTAGATGGATGCCACCCATCCAGCCGTTGATGCCCAATCATCTGATGATTCGTCCACCGGGTCCACTCGCTTTTGTCCAACCACCACAAGTTGTTCCGCCGCCTAGCATGATGCCGATTCCATTCGTTGTACACAACTCACCATTGGTGTTTGCGTCTGCTTATGCTCCCTATCCGCCTGCCACATAGCTCCACCCACTTTTATAAATTTTAAAATTTTTTTTTTTACAAATATGTAAATTTAAAACATTATAATTGACATGTTTTACATGTCCAAACTGTCAATAAAAAATGTTTATACCCACAGAAATATTAATTCGCTTATCATTTGCAGATATTTGAATATTTATTCAGTTTTCCTTAATACAAAGTTTACAATTTGTATTTAATTCTAGCCTACTAACATTTACCATTTAAGTTTTGAACTTTGAACCTAACTTAGTTTACTACATGTACTGAAGGTGTGATGTGTTTGTCAACTAATGAAGTTCATCTCCGGATATGGCCTCCACTCCCGATCGCACCTCTCCGGACAAACGACTCTGCAGATTCTTGTTGATATTGTCTACCATGTCGAAGGCATCTATGATCAACTGCGCCTCGCCCTGGGCCTTTTCGCTCATCTGCTCCAGACTTTTGCGCAGCTCTTTGTGCTCTCCAGTGGAGTCCCGCTGCTCCGCCTTCTGGTACAAACTGGTTCGCGAGAAGAGGGCGGTGGATGTCATGTGATCGGGGTGCTTGTCCAGCTCATCGGGCAGTGGAAAGTCAATATCGAACGGGAATCTTTGTAACTCCTCGTACTTCGCATCCTGGGCCTCTTTTTCCTGGCCATAGCTGATGACTACCGCCTGGAGGACGATGTCGCTACCAGGCAGTTGCATGTAGGCAATCACATCCTTAAAGAGATTCTCTTGCCGCCACACGGTTTGTCTGTATTGCACCACCTGGTAGACCACCATCTCCGGTTCGGGACTGTACTGCACCAGCATCCAAGTGTCATCATTCATGGCCTCCGGTTCAGTGGCCAAATTATCATCGAAGGCGAGATCAAAGCTTCGCGCTTTCAGGTGCAGTAGGATCTTTTCCATATAATCACGACTCTCGTATGCGTATAAGACATGGGCAATGCAACCGGGGGCCAGGCTCACCAGAGGATTACCCTTCAGCTCGGGCTTGGTGCTCAGCCACATCACATTGTTTGGGGAGACAAGTTTCTGGATTAGGCGCTCGCCCGCCTTCTCATTTTCGGTGTACTGGACCAACAGTTGTTGTGCGCTGGCATCTTCCCTCTCCTCCTTACTCATGGAAAGCAATGCTGCATCCACCAGGCGCCTCTCATCCGCGGCCAGTATAAGTTTCGCCTCCAACACCATTCCATTGACCCGGAACTCTACGAAACGGGTCATGTACTTGTCGGATACATCTGACTCTAGGAGTTCCATCGAATGGAGAACGCAGAGACGGCGCCGACCATTTGGTTTTCCGTCCTTCATCAAGCCGTCATCCACTTCGGCCAGGAACCAGGATAGCCTAGTCGCAGCCAATGGTCCATTGGCGCTCACAACGGCGCCACTGTTCGCGGAGTCATCCAATCCACTGTCGTTGCTGATGTTGCTCATGATGTTTTTTTAAACGTTCTTTAAATATAAATATATATTTAGAGAAGCTTTGATTGGCTTTGCTTAGTTTCTTGTTTTGTTTAGATGTCTTGATTGGTAAGATGTTCTTGGCCAACTGATGAACTCTTTCTGGCTGCAAGTTATTTTATAGTTGTAAAAGGGTATAGTTCAATGGTTCTACCTGCCATAAACTCCATCATTTTATCTAGGCTTTCATAACGTCTGACATCTGCCGGCGGGAAGGGATTAAAACTCCAGCTCAAAGTGGGATTGTTCTAATTGTGTTTTACCTGCAAAGGTTGCTTATTGAGCGGATTTTCCCAATACGCAGCTGCTAAGTGGTAATAAATGCGATTTGATACTTTGCTAAATATCTCTATTACCTTGTTTAGTAAATTAAATTTAGGAAAATACTTAATAAAACCTTAAAATGTATTTTCATACAAAATTATACAAATTTTTTCGCATAATCTAAAGGCAAATGTAAAGGGAAAGAAATGGTCACTATTTTCACAAGCTAAAATGGATTATGGTTATCAAAAACGCATGATGAATCGTCATCTTCTGGAACTTCATTATCCTGGCCCGAAATTATGCGTAGGAACAAGCTGGATGTCTTGACCACATCGCTCGAATCCTTTGTAGTGAAAACGTGTTTACTGACATCACTTTCAGTAACTGCTCCTATTCCAGTTAGTTCCCGATTTTTGCCGTGAAGAAGCAAACCCGAGCAATCGACTGATGACTTTTTGGCCAATTTGAGGGCGTTGGTCAGGGAGAAGAAGCGACCCGCTTGTCCAGCAGGGAGACCCAGCACACGAGTGCAAAACTCTACGACTCTTTCCTTGTCGACCCATCCATCTGGTACCATCTCACCGCCGCGCTCACGTGGGCAAAATGCGTCCATACTAGTGCCCAGCGGGCAGTCCCTGGGATCGTGCTCCCTGTGCTTGTCCAGCTCACAGAACGTGTGAATGTCCTCGAATACTCCAAGGCCGATCGCTTGGTTGATGGCCTTTCCATTCCCCAGAATACAGCCCAGATCGTTTCCGGTAGCCATCTCACGCACCTTGATGTGGTAGACATTCTCCTCTTGACGCAGTATGGTCAGTACCACGTCTTCGAAGGCCCTCGGTCCAATCAGCCAAAATAGGTCGTCCAACAAGGAGTCTAGAATGGGCAGATTGCCATCGCCACAGAATTGGCATGCACGTGGCGGCGGTTCCCTCCGCTGGTTGTTCCTTGTAATTTCACTTAGTGTAGACTTTCCTTCAAATTGACAGGACTCGCTATGCGCGTTCAAATCCAAGTCCATATCCGACATCTTAAGGTCCGACTGCATTGCAGTGGATTTAACATTGCGATGAGCTTTTGAGCAGTTGCAGCTGGACATTGGTTTTGTGCCCAAAATGGTTTCCTTCTCTGAGATAGTCACTTTTTTGGGTCTGTCCTCCTCCATGCTGTTGGATCTCGTAAACATATTTATAAATTCTGCCAGTAAGCGATCGAATGAGAAGGACTCAGATTCTGCCTTCTGCGAATCAACCTTATTTTCACAGGACTTGGATTTTGTGAAAAGACTAATAAGCTGCTCGATCAAGGATTTGTATACTTCCTTCTCTACAGATGGATTCGATTGTCTGGAACTCTTGGCTTCTAAGCAAGATGTGGAAGAAACTTTTCTTGCACTCACGGAATCGGATTTGGGTTTTTTAACCAATTCAACAAATTCGTCCAGTAAGTTTTCTACCCTTTGTTCCATATCATTTTGTCTTTCAATTTGTTTAGTTTCTGCAATATTTCTAGACTTGTCACAAATTATTTCTTCACTTTTAGTTTTAGCAAAAACCCGATCGAATTTTTGCAGAAAGTCTTGGGTATTTTTTAAGCACTGGTTAGCAGTTGAGATTTGGTTATATTTCTGAGATATTTCATTTCCATTCTCCTGATAACACCTTGGATTATTCTTTCTGGAGTTTTCATTACTTTCTTCACTGCGATGCTGATATTTATTTGATTTCTGTGCCTCTTGCGCAGTTTCAGGCTTCATAAATATTTGAATAAATTCTTTGGATTGGGTATTGCATTCGCAATGAGCTTTTTCTTTTTTCTGGGCACTCCGAACAAATGTTTCAGATTTTCTTGGCAATTCGAGTTTCTCGCAACGAACTATATCTTTTTTCTGGGATGCCTGGTCAAAAGTTTCGGGGTTTCTTGGCAAATTGCGTTCCTCCTGGGATGCTTGGTCACGTGTTTCAGGTTTTCTCGGAAGTTCGCGTTCCTCCGGCTGAACTTGAAATATGGTTCTACAATCAGAGGGCTTGCATTCCTGTGCCTTCCATGATTTAACAGAGCCTTGCAGATCCCTTAGAGAACGCTCCTGTCTCTTCAAAATTATTTCGAGTTCCTGTACTCTATCGAGGATTTGTGAACAGGTCGCAGGACCTGAAGGCCTATCACTTGAGATATTTGTGATTTCAGATTGTGACCCGGAAGGATTTTCATATTGTGTCTGTTTATCTTCTTTTCGAGTACTGAGTAATACGTTATCAGTTCTAATTTGATGGACATTTGCTGTAAAGTGGGATGATATGAGAGTACCTCCTTTTACGACGATTAGTGGGCGCTTAAAGAAACATTTTCGCAACGAAGAATTCGATTTTGTAGCTTTTTCATCTTCATGCTTGGTCTTAGAAGGTTGACTTTTCGATGTAAATCTAGCAGTATTTGGTTCTTCATATTCCGTTTGCGTTTGTATGCTGCTTCTGTTTTTAGATAATTCTGGAAGCGATTGTGTCTCTGCATCTTGCATATTAAGAATCGATTGGGTGGATGCATCTGGGTCGAAAATGCAATCCTCATTGGGATCCGTTTGGAAGCCGGTTTGAGTGCCTATGTCCTCGGTTGAAACGGTTTGGTTTGATTTCGAATCGCTGGCAGCCGGATGATGCTTTAAGCCAGCAGGTTTCGAGCGTTCCGAAGAGGAACGACAGCTGCACGTTGCTCCGGCAGGTAGGCGGCTCGTTGCCGACCCGGTGGCCATCAAATCCGCCGTGGAAGCATCTGCAACATTATGAAGGGTAATAAAAGGATTAATCAGTACTTCAAAAAAACTACCTGACTAGTTTCGCTTTGGTATATAAGGCGTTGACTTATTAGAAAAAATTCAGTTTGCAAGTGGACAACAAGCAGCACAATGGTGAGTTCGGTGGAAGCACATGCAAAGCATTTTAAAATAAAATATCTTTTTCCTCTTAGATTAACCGCCGCCAGCGTTTAGAATTCGCCCTGACCCTATTGCCCTACGATCCCGAGACGGTTCAGTTGTCAGAGACGCAGAAAAAGGTGGAGGAGATCATCGCCCGCCTGCGTACGGATGACTCCCTTACGGAGGAGGAGAGCGATGACTGCAAGGTGCGGCGCATTCAAGAAGCAAATGACTTTGCCGATACCGCCATGCGCCACATAGAAATGTCCGACAATGGCAAGCTGAGCACTCTGGAAACACTGACACTGGCTGCTGAGAAACTGCTAAGGACACAGCGATCGCCACGGGGCGGGGTTGTGCCGGATCAGGATTTCGATGACATGGTGCAGGATGTGGAGAACTCGCAGCTGATGAAGAACACCATACAGGCGGTGAATGAGGCACGTGTGAAGCTTCTGCAGCAATGGGAGCGCAGTAAGCGCAAGGCTCTCGACCTCCTGACCATCGAGATTGAGAAGGTGCAGGAAATGGATCAGGAGCAAGAGCAGGAGCCGACTCATGAGCAGGACCAGGACCAAGAGCAGAGTTCGGAGCCCTTTGATGTGTTTCGCGATGGAACCGATGAGCACAACACCTCGACGCCAAAAACAAACGACGAAGATCTTGGTTTGGACGATGACGATGAGGACTATGTGCCCGGTGGAGAGGAGCCAATGGGCAACAAGAGAAAGCGGATCAAGAAACCGGTGACCTCCACTCCAAACGCCAAACGGCGGTGTCCTGGTTTTGAATTCGACCTGGATGGCGAATCGCCGATGGTGATGATCGGTCCCAATGGCACAGAAATATCCCGCGTCAGCCTGAGTGCCATCAATTGGGACATGACCGGACCCTCGATCACCAGAAAGCTGCTCTGCGAGATCTTCGACCGGGACACACTGGCCCATCATACGCTCTCCGGAAAACCATCGCCGGCATTTAGGGACTGCGCCCGCCCCAGCAAACAGCAGCTGGATCCGCTCAAGGTGGCCGATCTGGTCTATCTCATGACCAACAGCCTGGACATGACTCCACGGGAGGTGCGCACCGCCATCACCACCAAATGTGCGGATGAGAACAAGATGCTCCGCTCGCGAATCGCGCGCAAATCGAAGTAGGGTGATTCCCATGGATCCCCAGGAGCTTCCACTTCGATTTAGAGTTGTATTTGATAATTCATAGTGTAATCCCCGATAGTAGTTCCATTTACAATTTTTAACTGATTCTACAGTATACTAAGTCCCGGCACAGCCGATAAAAGCCAGTGCACCAATTGAATAAAGAAACCCACATTCTTACCCAACACGTCTGTGGACTTGAAATTGACGCGGGTCAGGGAGTAATCGCTTTTGGACTTCCTTGGGAAATCGTCGCATCTGGAAGTACAGATTGTATAATTGGAAAAAACACTAGCGAAAGTTTCCTTTTTACCTTTCTAATGTCATCATCAGGCTTTCATATTGATGCATCTGCCTAATTTGCTGTGCTGCCAAGATCGCTTTTCCGATTTCTTTGTTCGTGGCACTCATTGGTCAGTGAATATAACAAATAATTTGGACTGTGCAAAAGAAAAGGTTTCTGATTGCCTAAAATGTACCTAATTTGTTACTCAAATTTTTAAACTAATATTACATTTCGTTGTTTTATGTGGCAACCCTGGTAGGAAAAAGCTATCTTACACACCGCATCGCATTTCAATAAAGTTGTTTTCACACTTTTGCCATTTTCCACCAAGCAGCAAAAACCTTCAGAATTATCGATTGTTTTACCCAAGAAAACCAATCGTACATCTGACATCTTTCATTTCCACATAGCTTTGAGACTTCGTAAATAAATAATATTGCTTAATATAACTAGAAAATAATGGAGGAGGATGCTAGTGCACTGGATTCCATACTGCTGGAAGAGGAGTCCTACATGCCTCCGCCACTCAATAGAATAGAAGGAATGAAACGTGGCGAATTGATCGTAGAAGTTCGTCACATGTGCAATAGATTCCAGGCGATTACGAACCGGAAGGATGAGCTAAAGGCCGCCCTGGTGGAGGGCAACAGGCTGTTGATGGACACCAAATGTCGATTGAGCGAGCAGTACAGTCTTGTCCAGCTGATCATAAATCAGAATGAGAAACTTGCGCTGGAGGCGCAAACGCTGCTGGAGCAGCTTCAACAGGAGGTTGGCAAGAACGAAGCACTGCGTCAACAAGCTCTGGAACAAGATATTTCCAAAGATGCCATCGTTAGTTGCCTCCTACAGGAGCAAGACGAGCAAAGGTCCTTTTTTAATAATATCATCACAATGTGTAACAGGGAGCTGGGTATTTCCGAATCGAGCCAGGTGGTCACTTACCTTGAGCAGATTCTGGAGAGTAATAATTGTCCCATTTGCTTTTCACCTTGGACGGCGGAGGGAACCCACCGGATCGTTTCTCTAAAGTGCGGCCATCTGTTCGGGGACAGCTGCGTCCGCATACACCTGCGTCTCTCGGCTGGTTGCCCCTGCTGCAAGCAAATAGCGCATGTTGAGGATCTGCGCTACCTCTTTGGCATCCCCGTCCTTTACGCAGCTCCATCTCAAAATCTACAGAATGGTGCTGCCGCAGGGGAAGTGCACAATGGTGCATCGGAAGAGGAAGTACCAAATGGTATACTATAATCTCCTATAGCCTATTTATTAACTGTTTTTATTATTGAATTCAATTCCGTATTTTCAGAGCGCTTATATGATTGAGAATTGCAAAATATCTTGCAATTTTTGAAAAAAGAACAAACACCTATTTTATAAAATATTTTAAGTTCAAATGCACATTTTCATTCGAAAGACCACTATCAGCAGACTGGGGTTTGTTCGGTCTGCAATCGAGACACAGTGTGTTATTTATTTTTATTTCACAATATTCAGGACCATTTTCCACACATGCACCCAAGACGTTGAAATTGATGAGTAATTCTCACAGCTCCAGGCATTTGTGTTGGAAAATAAATGGAATAATCAATTTTCGGTTGTCGCTCTGGCCAAAAGCGTGTCAATGTTTTCACCATTTCTTTACGTGTGTATGTAAATATTTGATTTTTTTTCTTCTGATGTTCCACATTTTGATATGCAGATGCCGACTGATTTAAATATATTTATGTCTTACACCACAGAGAGAAGCTACGTTTTTGGACCACAAACCGCAAGGACAGTGGCTGAAGTAAACTTTGTTTTTCGAATTTGCGCCGGGGAAATTGTATAAAAATGTGATTCCCAAACATTTCATCGCAACGAAGGACGGGAATTGGAATAGGCGACCCAAAAGTATAATAAATAAACTCGGTAGCAATTCCTTGGAGCGTTCATCAAAGCAAAATTGATATCAATCATACGCACACAACCGCTTACACAATGGTATCTGCGTCTATGTGATGGCAAATTGAAACATTATATAAAATACTGGCCTGGCTAGCCCACAAACTACCCACTCGGCAAATTGGCCTTAAAAATAAAACACCATCAACGCGAGGCTGACGAAGAAAAAACGTATCAAATTTAAAGGAATTTTCAAGTTATTTTTAGCCGAAGCCCGTTCGTTCCGCAAAGGAACTGAAAAAAGAACAAAGACACGTGGTGGATTTTTCTTTTCGACTTCAACTTTAAAGCTGAAGAAGCAAAACAAAGGCAGGAAACTGAAAACAAAGCCGCCGCGGCCAGGCGTGACATTGCTGGAAATGTATGCGGCGGAAAATGAAGTCATTACTCCAAGGTAAGTCCCAGACGAAGAGTGCCCCTCAGCCCGAGCCAAAAATCAAAGTCACACTCCACAGATCCCGGAACCTTGGCTCTGCCGTTTACCCTTTTCGGTAAACCCTAGTTTTTCCCGGGCTTTCCGCATTCCCCAACGTGTCAACGGCAGTCGTGCGACGCCATCTCCGTGCCACAGCCACGCATCGCATCCTTTGGATGTCCTGCTCCTCTGACGATGACTACACCCAACCACTGTGTCGCACAATAAAAGAAGCAATAAGGAACACAAGTAACGATGGTAGCAGAACGCAAGTAGAGACTTGAATACCCTGCCTGATAGTATTAAATTGTTATTGTTAGTTTTTGTTTTAGTATCGCTAGTTAAGTGGATATTACCAGTTATTTAAAGTTCATTATATAAATTATAATGAAAACATTTAGCTGAAGGGCTTTTAAATGGGTTAGGAAATTACATACAAGATTTAAAGCAGATTATGTACCCCAATAGGAAAGAGTGTAGGAAAGGTCACAGGATTAACACCCCCTGGACCACCAACTGGCTTCGATTTCACTCAACCCAACCAAGCTGACAGTGACATTTACACTTCAGCTGCTGCTTTGCTTAAATTTCTTGCAGATGATGAATGAGCATACGCAACGTTGACGCCTGTTGTGCTCGGTTAAGTCAAAGTTTTTCAGCATTTAGCTCATTAAGCATACAATAGTTATTGTTGCCATTGGCTTGTCAAAACAGTGAGAGATAGTGATTAAGGGAGAAACTCCGTGATGGTAATTAAAGTATGTTTGTAAACTGTGGCAACCATTACTTTTTGTTTAAGCCAGAATGGGAAACTTTAACCAGTCTAGATTCAATTTGTGCTCTCTTCACTGAGAGCAGCTAAAGATTGCCTTTTCCTCAATTAGCTGGTTTTTTATTTTCAAGAGAGGCCGCCAAATGAAAATTTTAATAATGCAAATGCTTTGTTGTAGCCGCACTGCTCTTGTGGCTTGTTGCATGCACCTAGTAACTGCAGCATGTACACTGGGCCAAACTAATGTCAATTCCAAATCAAATCAAATTAGGATAACAATTTCTTCCCAGGTGGATCGTTCATAATAGATTTCCTCGTAAAACTTTATATTAGTTTAACTGACTGTATAGACGTTGTTTGCAGTGTACCTCATGTTCCTCTGCCTTTGGCAATGTGCCATCATCGGCTTGTCGCTTTCAGTTATTTTAGCGTCGACGGTGCCTGCTCCTTTACACAACAATGCCCCCAAAAACCGACCGACAACGAGCGCCGAGTTAATTGAATTGTGTTTACTCTATGGGACCAGGACGTAGTCGCCCCGTCGGTTGGGCTCCGTGTTATTTTGGGACTCCCCTTTTTTTTGCCGTGTAGTCACGGAGGAAAGTCATTCCAGGCGACTAACATGCCAGCAAGTCAACTTTTCCATTTGAATCCATCGCTGAGTGGCAGTTGTGTTAAATATTGCGCAAAATGCTCAGGATATGGCTTAAGTTGCATTCTGGTAAGGAAAATGCCAACAAAGTACAAATTCGATTTGCAAACTCCAAAAGGCTCATTAAAAAGTTTGTGTAGTTTCCGCTTAAAACAAAAGAGATGGTGCATTAAGTTTACACGGTTCATGCTAAGGTTTATTGTGTAAAATAATCTAGAACATATAAATGTTATGTTATATTATATTATATTATAAATAACATGCAGATTTAACCCGCGACTTTATATTATTTTAAATTCATAACCTTTCTCGGCATAAACCATTGTGAAAATTGCGCCAAAGTTTTGAGTAGATTTCGTGAATAATAAATACGCCAATGCGAGAGCCGAACAAAGCACAAAGTTGGCCAGGTAATTGTAAAGATAATTAGCGAAATTAGTGGACAGGTAAGCTGTTGTCCTCCAAAATCAGATCAGCTGCCCCGGCAAAAGACTAACTAATCCTCATTGGAGTGGAGTGTGGGGCAAATTCCCAGTACTGCCGAACAATGCTGGTTTCAATTACGGCATTTTATGATGTTCATGGTTGCGAATGTAACGCTTTCGCAGTTCGCTAATGCGTCAAGTGGCCGCAGGACATTTCCCCGCCAGGACAAAGTAATTTTGAGCTCGTGCGAAATGCCAAAGTTTTGCCAAGCGCGCATTGCGCCGATAAAAAGTTTCGATTATAATAGAAATTTTGTGGATGTTGGCCAAACGGGAAATGAGAATTGGTTGGTTTCAGGGCATGCTACATTTAATTTCAAAAGCCAAGAGGGTTTGTTGGAAATTACTATTTAACAGCTGCTGGTATAATACAAAAGTTTTGCCCTACATATTTCGATTTAATCGGAGACAATATGCAGGCGGAAAACATTGATACTAATAACGATATACTAAGATTTTGTTATAAAAAGCAAACGTACCCTCTGTTAACTAACATCACTCATACGCCACGTGTTCGCATAACAGGCAGCTCCACAGAGCCACGTTAACATCACTCACGGCCAATCAGATTTTTCACAGATGCCTCAAATGTCTTTACTGTCGTCTCTCACTCTATATGACAAACAAGCGCTTTATAGCGTCACTGCATTGTTCGAAAACAAAGTTCATTTGCTGCTTGGCTTTGTCTGCAAATGGAACGTGTTCATTAAGTTAACTACGCTTTTACTCGCAGCCAGGAACAATAAAAAATAGTTCGGAATACTTTGTGGACCTTTGATTTATGGCAATACAATTGCGCTGGGCCACCGACAAGCGAATGTCGACAATTTGCTCGCTGCTGTAAACTAAAGCTAGATGGCAATTGAAGATGGGTTTTTTTAGGGAGCTATGTGTAGTTTCGCCCCCACATGGAAACCCATTAACGACAGCGCTACTCAACATAATGACAAAACTTTTACACGTGCAGCGGACAAAGTTTGGGCAATCATTTTAATTTTTACGATCTGATGGCGGCACAAAAACGAAACCAAAGTTCAGTCTCCTAAATAATAATTTCTCTGAAATGGGTCAAACAATGGACATTCCTTTGGCTTAAAGCAATCAAGTAATAGTTAGTTATCTGAAATATTATTGCTTTATTAGGTATGTTAAATGTAAAATATAATTTTCAAGCAACTTCCATGATTAGCTCCTGATTAGCTTCATGCAACCCTTGGCAATTTTTTTCCGTGTACAATTTTGGATGCTCCCTCCATTGCAGATCCTTTTGTTTCCTTCCTTTTCCCGCTGATTGTCCTTGTGTGTGAGTGTGTGTGTAAATAACATTTAGAGACTTACTTTTAATGCCGCCCTGACAGGTTTATTGCTGTGTGTGTGTGCGAGTGTGTTCAATAGCTTGGGACACCGCATGATTATGCGAAAATTACGCATACGCCGCATGTGCCACGTGCGATTGCTCACATTTGAAGTGCTAAGACCACCTCTGGTAGCTGTGGGAAATGCCAAAATTAAGCGCGACTTTATCAATATTTTTGTAACGTGTTTTCATGCATTATTAATGCATTTAATTTGTCTGAAAAGGCATCATTTTCCAAAACGCGCGACTAACGAGCACGGTGGAAGTCATCTTTCAGATTCTAGGAATAATTGTAAATTGTAAAGGTAATATCAGGTTTTTTAGTAATGCCCATCCACTAAATTTTGTTTCCTTTTTTCGCTTACTTTCGTGTACTTTTTAGTTCTGATTGTTGAGTTGCATTTTATGCCGATGAATTCATTGCTTATTTATCAGGATATTTGAAGAAAGGAAGGAATATATCATTGATATAAAATAAAGAGGACAAGAACATTTTTTTATTCAACCCACTGTCACTTTCAAATAAAAATGTTTACGAGGTATCCAATACAAGATGTCCTATGAGGTACACGCAGTCATAAAAAACACATCAGAAACCAATTTTTATGAATACTTGGGTAAATGAAAATCAATAAAACACGCACAATTCGTGTAGGTTTTCAAATATTTACTTGACACATGCAGAACATCTTGCTCGAATCAACTGAAAGTGAGGGCCAAATACGAAAAACAAGACGGAAGCGGCATTTAAACACTTTCCGTACCCAAAAGCAGGCGATGTTAAATGAAGCGCAAAATGGGCGGAACAATGGGTCCAAATGTGTCTCCGGATTGTTTGGCAATGTAATCAATAAGAGGCGACCTGACATATTTGAATATCGATGGAAGGCAGAAAGCTCAAAGGCCCAGGGGGTGTACACATATCGAGAGGGCTATAACGAGGCAAAACGAGGCAAAACGAAAACATTTGAGCCTGATGGAATGCACTGATATGTGAAATGATTTGACGTTTGATTTGTAAATGAAATTAAACGGGCGGTGAAAACTCCAGCAGAACGTATAAGGACATGGAAGCAAACAGTGATAAATGAATGTATTAAAATTATTTATGCTTGTTCAAGTGATTCGTTTTATTTCAGAAAATTTAATTTAAATCTAATTTATTTCATTGACATTATAAACTCATTTTCTAAATGAGCTAAGCACTAACAATTAATGCCAAGATTATTTATATCTTATTGTAGCTTATTTCCCATGGAATCTCACACCCTAAGTAGTTTTTTCCAATAAATAGCTTTATTATCCTATCTGCTTTCTGATCCACTCTGACTTTGTGTGTGTCGCTTGTCAAGGCAACACAAATTGATTGATTTCCTCCTAAATGTTCGTAAATATATTTGCATTTCTCCAGGTCACGACTCAGTGGGCCCTTTCTCTGGCAGCTTTTCCGAGTGTCGACTGCAAAGCAAACTTTGCACTTCAAGTTCAACTTGATCAATATCGAGCTGAATGAACTTTTTGTCTGGGTCGAAATAAATGCCAAGTCGTGACCGTAAAAATCAAAAGAAATTTACCAGTTCCCTTGGGGGGGTAAACGTGTTTACACTGAGTATATCGCATCGATACAAATCATTGCAGTGCGCTGCATTTGCAATTTCTGCTGCTGATGGCAGCCAAAAATTTATGTGATTTTTATTTCCTCGAAGTTTACATTCTATTTTTTTTTTTTTTGGCCTTGAACTCGGCAGGAGGACTGCACAGTCGTGGTCCGGAGTGTTTGTGCAGCAAATGAGGCGTGCAGCCGAACGCAGGAAGCTGCTCGGTTAAACTCCACCCGGATACTTGACTTTTATGGCACTCGGCTGCAATCACCTGCGCTCTGTGCGCTTCATTAGCCATTAATTTGGGCGGCTGCACACGAAATCGGCTGCTGAACGTGGGGGCGTGGCCCCGTTGGCACTAAATCTTGGCCTTCCCAGTATGGTTGGCTTCCCAGTAAGCTTCCACTGCGAAATCGCATCGCATAAGCAGAAGTTCCGGGGCGACATGGCCCAGATGTGCACCAGGAAGTCTCATCGAATCCCGCTTGCCAGGCAAAAACTTCGAAGACGTTTGTGTCGAAGACAGATGTGAATACACGGCAGTGTGGGAAAAAATGTATATAAATTCGCGAAATAATAAAATGATAATACATTTAGGTTTTTTAAAGTTTAAATCGGAAAAAAGAGGTTAGATACCTGGATAATTCTAATGTGTATAAAATAAAGTTTGCATTCTAATATGTTTCTGTATTGCGAAACAACAGAAATGGTTTGTAAAATCCATTTTGTATGAGGAAACTTTGCCAGTGTACTGAACTCCTGACAGTCGAAACAACATAATTCAAGGTCTGTGCGACCAAAAAAGGAAACTTATTTCTCTAGCATAGCGGCAAATAATCTATTAGGTTTAGAATAACACCCATTCAGAGATGGGGAAACAGACAAGAATACCGTAGCAAAAACGTCAAATTGCTGAAAAAACAGAACCAAGTGAGGAGTGGCACTAGTAACATATAACGAGCGGGTGCATGAGCAATTTGAGGATTTCAGCAGGATGAGGAGGCGACAGCAAGGACGTGTCAGCATCGAAATAGAAAAGAGACCGGTTGAGAACAAGCAAAACACATCCCACTACAGGCATTTGTGGCACTCCGACAAGAAATGTAAAAAACTTAAGTAAAAACTGTTCGTTTCGCTCGAACAACACGTCGTATAAGCTACGCTCCAGTTGGGCCTGAATCGAATGCTCCTGGAGAACGAGATTTGCGCGACATGCCAGAAGCAAAATTAGTTTCGTCCTGCTAAAGTGTGGCACCAAAGTTTTGGTCAAAATGGAATGGGCAGACAGACGGCCTCTCGAGCCGACACAGATACGTTTGCCGATCCAACTTGAATCCAATGTGAACTCAATATCCGTGCAAATATACACAAAAATGTCCCAGAAGGGCAAAACATGCAGTTCCTTTAGTTCGTTTTTTGCTCTTTTCCCTGTTGACATTCTGTTGAGATACACGGGAGATGAGATAAAGGAATTTCAGCCATTTATTTAGCCAATAAAAACATTCTGATGTAGTAATTCACAGACCAACTTCGCAAAAAATATACGAGCAGTATAGCTGTAATCATACAAGAATATTCCTCGTAGATTGAAAGAACACTATGTGTTGAAGGAGAACTCAAGACATATGAAGATAATAAAGCAAAACGTGTTTAAGAAAATTACACATAGAAAAATGAAACTTGTGTCTCTGTTAAGCACATTTCATAAGCCACAAATGGTGTAATTTGTATCGGGTGAATGCAACACAATGTTTGCATGCAAATGGCTAATTAATATTAATAGCATTTGAGACCTGTGGCACAAGGATGCGAGAAATTCGCATTATTATGCATACGCCCCGTTGGCCGATGGTATTAGCTGCCAGCCGCATGCACGGCAGCTTGGGCGAACGGCTCGTTTTCTTACCTTGAGTTGCCACTTAGTTTAGCATAAAATTTTAATTTTAATTGCCAGCATGTGCGTGGCAGCAAGGCCGGCGGGTTGACAGGTCACACGCCACGTCCCGTCGTCTGCGATGCCCCCCTCATTAATTAAGCTTTTAATTAAACTTTTCGTCGTGTTTTGCGAGTGCGTTAAGTTGATTAACCTGGAACCCATCTCCGAGGTGTCAATGTTTAATGCATCAGGGGTTGAGTATCCTCCTGAAACGGCGAGGGGATTTTTATATATGAATTTTTCAACACCAGCACACGGTCATCATCGGCAAGTTGAGCTGGGGCCAAGAATTCTGTGGGCCAAGGGGAGACTTCTGTATAATTTCCATGTGCATATCGATCGATTATCCAACGGATTTTATTGCAATCAAGCGAGGTGTCAGCGACTATTTTTCTTCTCGGAAATGGATGAAGATAAAGCTCCTTTGTTCGAGATGTCAGGGACAGCCATGAGGGTAAAAACAATAAAGGTGTCTGAGAAAATTGAATTAAGCTCTTAGGGGTCCCCACTAGTAAACATCAATCACTCTTTGAACTGTCATTTAAATGGGAGAGAAGAATTGTGGAGCTAATTGGTATTTAAAAACTGCATTAAACATATCTGAAAAGTACTAGCTTATGCATTGGATTTTAATTATTAACGACAACTTGACATAAACCCCCTGTGGCTACCAACAGCTTTCACATCAAACAGTTCTAAGTTGACACATTCATTTTGCACAACACTTTGATATTACACCCTTGGGTGATTTTTGGTCAGGCTTTACCATCACAAAGTGGCTTTACGCCTTTTCGTGGTTTAAATGGCGGCCACTTCGCTATAATAGCTACTGACAGCTCATGAAAATGTCCGAGTTGTAAACATTCGCTCTTTATTCAGCTTAATTTCGGCCACTTTCGGTCCGCAACTTAATTACCAATGCTTAATCAGCATGCAACTATAATTTATTCAACTCAATCAATGGTGCGCACACTTTTGTCTCACTCGCTCAGAAAATATCGCGCATACGCCGTGTTCGCCCTGTGCAAAAGGAGCCCTCGTTTGGGTTAATTTATTTTGCAATTTTATGTACAGTTGCTCGGGGATTTCGAATGGCACAAATGAGTTCAAAAATACGCGGACTCTTTTATTTTTCATGATAGACCTATAGATGCGCTTCAAAAGGGATTACAAATGTTGCTGTAACTGCAACAAAATCAAATTGATTGATGATTTTCACGCTTTGGTTGAGCTTAATGTATTTAATTTTTACACAAAAAAAAAACCATTATATTTTCAAACGTTTTTAGTTGGATTCAGGTTTTTGCATCATTCGAATTCCAAGTTAAATCCCAGGTGACAGTAAATCCTTTTTTTAAAGGCACCATACACATTTTATGTAAAGGTATTTTTTCAGTCTCTGAAACGTGTAGCAAACTTTTAAAGCTAAATTGAATATAATTTAATGATGAGCCCAACAGATATGTATGTTTTTGTCCAATGTAACGACAAGCATTCACTTGCATTTGCAATTACCCACTCCCAGTGAATGTCAATGGTCATGTAAGCGGATTGTAAAGAGTTGTATTCACCGTGCTCATTTCATTTTTCAATTTGGCAGCCGGCTGGCCGCCTTAATTATAGTTTAAAACGATGACAGCTATAAATATCAATTAGTGGCACCAGTTAAACTATGATTAATGTTAAATAAAATACAAGTGTTGGGGGAATTGATTAAAATTAAATCCCGGTGCATAATGCAGGCACAGGGTCGCATAATTCAATGGCAGTCACAATTTATGCAATCCCGCTTAAACGCCACTTGATAACATTTGCATTGCAAACCGCGATGACTCAGGGGCGCGACGAGGGGGCGTGGTCAAATCCGCAAATGCAAAAATGCAGCGGAAACGGAAGCAAAGCCTGCAGCGTTTTGTTAGCCCGTAGCGCGTTTATCTTTTGCTCAAACATTTCACCCCTTTTCCTGCTCCACAATCTTTTAGCGTTTCCTCAGCTTTTATCCCTTTTTTTCTACCACTTTTTGCCAACATTTGCTTCGTTCTCTGTTGACTTAGTCCTGAAGCCTGGGACTTTGGCGAAGTTTAAAGTTAATGTCGCCTGGGCTTAATTGGCACGCCTCCTCAGAAGGATTGTGCATATATAGTATAGTATGCAGGCGTTTGGCGTTTGGAGTTTTATGTGATGCGACACTGTCGGCGGTATGGAATCATAAAAGTGTTGCAAATGACACGGCAAATTAACAGCAGCTGTCGCATCCGTAGCACTCTCTATAAAAGCCCGACACTCAACTATAGCGTTCTCCCTTGCAATTTATGGCACGGGAATGAAAAGGACCCTTCCATCTGCGCCTGGTTAGCATATTGCCAAGTTTCTTAGCTTTTTTGTTTTATGAGCGACCCAGAGTTTGGAAAACCATCAACTGCAGTAATGTTTATTCCAGGGCACCCAGCCCTTTTGCTCGCTGGTGCGTAAGTGCTGCTGGCCGTAAAAAATGAAATGTTATATCTCGCCTGACGTACAAGTGTTTGCTTATCCATGTGGATGCTGGGTTTTAAACAAAGTAACACGCTGCTTGACACTCTCCTTGATATATCGAAGCCAACAGTCGGGAAGTATCCTTAACGCAGCTGCGCCTGCACTAAAATAGTTCAAAATTGTGTCCTCACTCACACGCTGCCTTGTGGATTGCTGCAGTAGCCGGAGATGGAAGGATTCTTGGGAGTCCCGATGATAGATGTGTCCAAGTTTGAATATTGCAGCATATGAGGTGCACTGAATTTCGTGCGACAAAATAAGCAAAGCTAGTGGATTTGTGTTTATGTTCGTTAAATTATTAAAACAATATCTTACCAGAAACAAAATATATATTATATTATAGGGAATTCATACCAAGCTAGCTCAGATAATTCTTCATCCTCAGCATAACAAAAGTGAAAATTTTGTTGGCCCTTTAAGCTGCCTAAGTTTTCAAAGTTGTGCTTCGGCGATAACAAGATAGTTTGAGTGGGAAATAACTCTGGTTTCAACCTCAAGAGTCGCAAAATGACCCAACGCCCACTTCTTAGACTTCATGGACTCCGTGGACTAAGAGCTCTGGCACGTTTTTGCGGTAGGTAGCAATCCTATTCCACAAATGAAAGTCGGACGACTGAAGGTGAGTTGGTTGAGTTGGTTGTGATGCTGGGCGAGGGGCAGTTCGCTCGTGTGGGTTGTATTTAAATGATTTCATTAGAGTAGCGCGTGCCGGGGTTTCCCGGGAGTATCATCGCATGTAACGCATTACCTTGACTCATTTATCACCGCATTTAACAGCCCAAACCAAACCCCACAGCTGGGCCAGAAACAGGAAGCCCCCAGAAAACCCCAATCTGGTGTGTAATCGAGCGCCGAGCCGAAATCGCTTTGTGTGACTTACATACGTAAATATGGAGGGCTTGGGCTTGGGCTCAAGTCCTGCCTCCAGGATTCATTCGCCTTTTGTGCATGCGCTAGCGAAATTTGTTAATTTCATTTGCCCAGTTTGCACAGGATTCGCTTTCTTTCTGTGTTTGTTTCTGGCCAGAGCAGCCCTTTCATTGTTTGCCCCTTTGCTGGCCCGGCTTTTGCCTGGATCCTTACTTTTTTTTTTTTTTTTGCTTTTTTGCGCTTTTATTTGGTTTGTGTGTGGGCAGAGCTCACTGGTAATTATGTTTGTCCTTTAATTGTGCTCATTATGCGTGTGCTGATTAGGCTATGCCCCAAGTGGCTCAATTAATGTGCATGCCACTATGCAAAGAGTAGTCCACCGAATGCCAGGACTCACGGGTTTGCACTCAGCAAAATGGGTATCCATGTAATCGTTGTCCAAGTTATTTATGTATGTCTGTAGCCATACATGTAGTACTTTTAGCAATGCCAAAATATCTGTAATTGGTAGAGTTTATTTTAAACGTTTTTAACAATCCTTCAACTCCCTAAAATGTTGTTTGCCCGGAAAATTATTGTTTACCGGCGACTAAACAATACCTCGTCTGCTATTCACTTTGCCAGCGGGAAAATTCATTGGGCAAACAGAATAAGACATGGCGAAACCCTTTTGACACACAAAAGTGGCAAAATAATTGGAAATATGCTCAATGGAAATATTTGCCCGACATGAGCTGTCCAAAATGTGAAAAGCAAATGAACAAAATCAACTCAATTATTAACTGAGCAGAGAAAAGGTGAAAAGCATTGGTAAATTGGGGTCAGGGGTCATTATATTTTTCTCTTTGCCATTGTGAACAATTGCTTTGTGAAAAGGGTTTGCCAGGTCCACTTCCTTTGTCACTGACAATCCTGCTGTTCGAAATAATAGAAGCAATATTTTATGAAGGTCATGAGGAACTTAATCAGATTTTATTAGATAATGGTTCAAAACCTTCGCAGCACGTTATATATGAATTTATTCTTCGAATATGTTGAGTGTATATCCTTTGGTGTGAGCTGTCTACTATTTCGTCCAAATAGGCGGCCAATAAAAAATCTGGTCTGCTAATCAAATATTCAAAGTACAACAGTCAGCCAGAAGGAGTATGAATAATGAGGTTATCGGCCTTCCGCCATTTCGGCATTGAACATCATTCTGGCAGACAAAGGCCGACTGCCGGCAGTTAACTTATATATACGATTGGGAGTATGTATTTTGGGAAATTGCTGGCAAATATGTGTACAACATAAATAAGTTCTGCTCCGACTTTTGGCCAGTCCCGGCGAGAAAGGCGGTTCAAGTGCGCCGGCAAATGTATGCAACAATAAAAATTTGGCTCAATTGTAATGAGCATTTTTATGCGAGTGGCCGGCCATCTCGGGGTCGAAGTTGAGGCCGGCCAACAGGGCGTATGAATAAACGAAACAGGCATTTAGCATGCCAATGACGTCGGACCTTTGGTCTAGCGTGGGTCTTAATATTTTGTTCTGAATTTCCGAAGTTTTCCTGGCAGCAGGATAAGGCGATAAGCTGGCCAAAAGATTTCAGTTTTTTACCTTCTCATTTAAAACTCATTCTGGGAAACTTTTGAACGCGAGCCACCTCAAAAAGAGGATCAAAAATCCCATTCAATCGGCTTATTTTGTCACCACCGACCAGGAATATTTCACAAAGTATTAAAAGCAAAAATGGAGGGGAAAAAAATCAAACGATGGCTTTCTGGCGTCTGCCAATAATGATTAAGTATTTTTAATTGCAACGCCAACGCAGACGCAGGTCCTAGGATTATGTCAGCTCATTAGCGTCACTTCTCATGGCAGATTGTCTGACATTTTAGTGCCACTGGCATCGGCATGATTAGCTGGCCCGGCACATGGGTTTTTCGAGGCACTGGCAATGGTTGGGCATGCAAATTAGCATGTGACTGGCTGCCATTCACCCGTTTTTAAGCACCGCCTAAGTCGCACCACTCCAGGCACAAGAAAAAAAAGGGAAAAATTAAAACGGAGCAGGGAGACGAGTCAGCTGTCATGTCGCATTTGGCTGATGCCCGTTCCAATTTGACTGCTGACACCACCAGCCATGAATGCGCTTTCCCAGTCAACCCAGCATTCCGACACAAAGCCAGACCGAGGTCCATGGCAGGGCGACAGGTCACAACCAGGACAACCAGGACCTGATCAAGGCCGACATTTGGATACTCTTTAGATAAACTTCTTGCTGTACATGAGCTGTGGGTAATTCCTGGGCCTAGTTGCCGCGATAACTTCCTTTGTTCTACTAAATAAAAAATAATTTTCTCCATTTTATAAAATAAATATGAATGACATTTAAGCCAGCTCTACATGTACGGAGATAGATGACTTAAATTATATAGGAAGGGCATTGAAAGGGGAACCGGATCTTTACGTCTATTTACTTTGCATTTACCTCAATGGCCTTCCCCTTTTGGTTTGGTTTTTCCCTTTGAGCAGTGTGCCTAACTTAATTTGCTTTTAAACGGAAAAGCGAGAGAAAATCGGTGACATTGCCAAACGTATTTCACCGCTAATTTGTACAAATGCCTCAGCTATCGCAGGCGACTTCTTCTCATAAAAAGTAGAATAAATAAATAAAAACGTCCGGTGTTCACCTGTCCTCTCTAATAGCCCTTGTTTATGTAGTTCCCGTCTGACCCATTCCCCTGTGGAATTTTTATGCCTATAATTAAGTATCTTGTCGGTCACCAAATTAGACAGTCGAGCGATTTAATGACTTAAAGCTGAAAGCTTCGATAAATATGGTAATAAAGGAAGCTATCAGATGGTTTTCAATATCTGAAATTATTTTAATGCAAAAATCGGGGAGTGCTTTATTACAACTGCTCAGGGAAAAAATTACGAATAATATGGGATATGGACTCGTGTAATCAAGTAATCGTGTTCAGATTGTTTGTCTGTATTACCAGCCAGTTTAGAGAAATATTTGAACATTAAACTGTAGACTGTGTATCTACAAGTTTTGTTCCTTTTTTTACAATTGCTTTCTACACAGGTTTTTGCTTGACTTTTACTAAAAGCAAAGCGAGTCTCAAAACTCGAATAAGCTTTCGAGGGGTCTTGAAACACAGGTGGCGCCACAAATATCTGAGCGAAAATACAAAGCCAACTTTGGGGAGACTAAATGTATTCAAAGTCTGGCTAATATTTGTACAATAAAACCTGCTTATCATGCACAAATCAGAAACCAAGAAATGTTTAAAATGTATTTAAAAACGTGCCTTTCTAATCCAAAGAAATATAATAAAATAATTTGGATTCCTGAATATGAAAAAAAAAACATTTTTACTGATAATATTAGTTATATGAAGGATGTAAATTCGAAAAGTAATTAACCTTTCTCTTTTCGCGTAAAGGCCTTATTAGCTAGCAGCAGAAAAGCAAATAGATAATGCTGGCAATGCTCATTAAAGGCTTACAGCCTTTTCAGCCAACCAGCCAGCAAGGAGAGATCTAATATGCCATCGCAGGCTGTTGCCCCGACCAATTGGCCGTGGAAGGCAAATGCGGCAGGGTGACACGTGTTAAGAAATTCCGCACATGGCAACTGGCCGGCAGTTGAAATGCCACACAGCGGCAGCAAAATGGACACTGAACGGGACGGGATGGGACGGGATGGGACGAGGCGACGGATGGGGGTCTCATGCATATGCACAACATGGGAGATCCTCGGACCAGAGACCCTTATACTTGTTTCATAACAAATGACTAACAACATGGCCAAGTGACTGGGCAGCGACAATCGCAGCTAGATAAACAGCCCAAGCTGCAGATGTGCATGTGCCTGTGAATGTGGAAGCATGAGATGCACTCGAACTCGTATTCGTACATGTATCTGCATCTACATCTGGATCTCCATCTGCATCTGTATCTGGAACTGAAGCTGGAGCTGGGGATCTGCACAGCGGGCCGATTAGTCGAAATGATGATCAAAGTGCTGAAGCATGGGATCGGGTCCAAGGGGCATCTATATCCCCAACCTAACCCAATCCAATCCCTAACCACATCCACATCCACATCCATTGATTGCGTGTGGCAAACAAACGCCACAGCGGGCCACTTTGGTTAGCAGGAAGCGCCTTCTGCGGCGCTTATCGCGATCAATGTTATCTGCTGGCGAATCGCCCAGTGGTCAGCAGTCCGAATCGAGATTTCCGATTCGCGATCCGCGCGATCCACTGGCTTAATATTCAATTTGTGGCAGCGTTTGTTGAGCATACCCACGCCAACCAGGTTGCCATGTATTTGTATATTGAAAATCTACTATCCCCTCACCTTCCCTCCGCTGCTGGTGCCTAGATATGCTGCATCTCGGTCTGCACTCGTCAGCCGTTGCAGAGAGAAAAATACATAAATTATGGGCTTAATTAGGGAGATTAACTTACAATCAAGCAGATTTAAATTCGGGTTATCAAGGAATTGGTATTCTTATTTTATCAACCAATTTAAGATACGAGTGAACTTGGCAACTTTGTAAGCATTTTACAGCTTTAGCCGAGAGCTAAGTTATGAAGTTCCAGTAGCTCCAGTTCGTAGTCCTTTTTTGTGACAGTGTGGCCAGGCAATCAGCGGCCAAAGGCAGGCACGTAGCTCAGCTTCCGCGCCGCGCAACTTGTTGCTGTAACACTTCATTTATTTTGATAACCATAAGATTGCCAATAAAATTGCATGGCCAGCCGATGCTCCAGTCCGCTATAGTGCTGCCCACCATCCTCCTCCGCCCCAGCATCCTGCAAGCGGGATCCTCTTGCCACCGGACAACCCTTAGCCTGTAGCTGCTTGATTGAAATTGCAACTGACTGGCGGGGCAAGGAGGATGCCGCCTGTCTTGCGGCCAGATTTGTAACGCATTTCCATTTTGGCGGTCAGTGTCAGTGGAGGAGCGCTCCTTCGAAGGCGACAACCGATACGATATGGTTCATGGCCAGTGCCGTGGCATTGAAGCGGGGATTAGGTCGGTCACTTCCACTGGAAGTCCACTTAAGAATAATCAGATTGGTTAAGTAAGTTCATATCCACCGATTTCTCATCTCTAGAGTGCTTGCTGTTAACTATGTATCTACATAAACGTGCTGCGTTAAACACATTTTTGGTAATGCTGTTCGACGGCATATGAAGGTGGTCGAAAGTTGGCACTGCTGCTGGTTTTCCAAACCACGGATCACTTGCGGACATTTTGGGCCCATTGGCTTGGGTCGGGACATGGTCGTAAGATAACCCAGCCTTTGGTTTCGATACCGCTCCCTAAATGGCCAAAAACTTATCTGGGGGCCTGGCCAAAAGGCAGTACATGGCCTGCAGCTGTGTCAATGCCTTGGCAATGTTTCTGTTTTCTTTCTGATTGTTTCTTTTTTGTTTTTTTTTCGTATTTTGCTGGTTTCTTTGGGGGCATGGACACCCCTTTTACCCAGTGACTTGGGCTGAGATCATCGTCATGCCATCCGCCACATTTTGTTGGCAATTTTTCAGTCACTGATTCGTTGGTCGTTCACTTCGTGTGACTTAGTTTTCCGCACGAGGTCATCATTTTCCCCCGCCTTTGGCCGGAAAAAGCGGGTAAGAGGTGAAGTTTCTGCGGTTGGTGGTCCGCCCGCAACTTCAACTCTACGTATCTATCTATCTGACTATCCAACTAACCAGCTATCCGACAATCCGACTGTCTCTGAAATGTTTGTCTTGCCTCGTTTTGTGCCTTTTTGTCTCCTATTTTTTTCTATCTTTTTCTTGGCTGGGCATTTTTATCTGTTGCCGCGCACGTCGGGTCACATTAACGGGGCTTTCTCAACGCTCGAGTTCTGCGATTTGATTTCCCTAACTCAACTCGCCTTCCAGCTGAAGTACGCGATTCTCGGCCGTGATCCGATCTTCATAGGGCTCTCCGTCATGCCAGGAAAACAAACAATTAAAGTCATAAAAATTGTGGCCAAAGATTTGCAATTGTTAATGCGGTAAGCACTTGCTCCTCCATCCGCCAGTTGAAAAAACCCGACTATCCGCGCTTTTGTAATTTCATTGTGCGGTTATACAATCGCGAATCGCGATGGATGGCTGTGACAGCATGATAAAAAGAAGATCGGTTCGGGGATTCTATAAAAAATGGTTAACAATTGCCGACTGGCTGGGATACAAATTTGGCTGAGCTATGAGAAATGTTATTCATTTATCATTTTTGCGGAGTACCGGGAAATGCCGCCTCAGGCCCTATTCTTTGGGTAATTTTAAATGCCTTAAATAAATTGCACTCGTTTAGAACTCTCTGTAATTATAAAATGACTCGTTTGCTCCCCCTTTTTTCGATTTAGGCTGAGCTCTATAATATATGGTAATTAATTTAAGTTGCCTAGTCCATTTCGTGATTAAAGTTTATGGGTTTTAAGGGAAACTGCTTCACATTACGCGCAAATTTTAATAATCGTTGCAAGTAAGTTGTAAGTAGCAAGTAGTTTAAGGTACCAATTTTGCGTAAAATGTAGCTGGTACACCTTCGTAACCCAGTTCTTAGAACGCATTTATATTACTCACCTTGTGCCACATTTTGCAATTTCCATTTGGGCAACTGCTGAGCATAATAAACGAATAAAAAATGTAAATCAATGTGAGTTGGCCACAAATTATTGAAATTCCCCCCGGATTTTCGCTTTCGAAACCAGCAGGCTTTTAGTGAAGCTCTTAAGATGGCCAGAATCACCGAGTGTAACTTGTTATTTGCAGTAATTAATTTTGAGCCAAGAGTGCTAATTAATTCCGAGAGCAGAGCAGAGCATCGCATCGCAAAGCGGCACAAATGCGCAAATGAAGGCGTTGGAAGTATAGCGCAAATTGTAGACCAACATCCGTCGGTTTTCAAGTCGGCAATTAACTGCCAGTTGTGGCCGAAACTGTGGCTAAGGCAATTTCCTACGAATTTAGAAGAAGATCGGGGGCTGCAGAAAGCTTACATAACTGTTTGCAACGCTCGGCGGCGAGTCTTTTGTAGATTTCTCTCAGACTCCAACTGATGCAATGTCCACCTAGACAAGACCATCTGCTTCTAGCCCCAGTTCCTTCAGCCACATAGCTGTCCCTTTCGGTGGACTGAGCCAATAGTAACGCCTACCAATACCTTTAATTATAGTGCCCGACACGCGAAGAGTCGCGACCAGGGACGTCCAAACATGACGCACGTATAGAAAACATATTTCAAACTAAACAAACTCATCAGAATGGACACAAAATAAGAACGGAAAGAAGAAAAAAACCAGAGCAGAAACCAACCTTCCAAAGGAAACCCGCTGGGACGCGTGCAAATTTAAAAGTAAAGCGAGAAAAATGTAGACAACGCGTCAGGCCTGGCCAGCCCAGAGAACTCTAGGGCTAAACTGGCAGATCCGAAGGTGTCTGGACGCACTGATTAGCTCCAGTCGCACACACTCCGCTGCTCCAAGGTCACCGCGCTGACGTCATCGTGGGGCAAGACCATTAATTCGATGGGGAAAACAAAGCTTTCTTAGAATTTCTGGAAAAGAAATAACTGAAGCGTTTTGGGCCTAACAAGCTGTAGCTCCAAAAATATTATATTATATGCCAAAAGAGGAAGCAAGTTGCTCTTAAGTACACTCATAAAAATAATTCTTCACTTAACCTTTTTTTTTTTTTTAAACCTACTCTTCATTTTTTTAATCCAATTTAAGATGTATACATAACTTGTATTGTAGACTTTATGTACAAATATTTTTTTAAAGCACAGTTTCTAAATTCATGGCGTACATCTAACTTGATTTTCTCTGTGCACCGAAACTCATAGCTAATTTGTCAAGATTTTCCTATATGGCTTAGGCCCAAAAGAAGTGACTAACCAGCGACAAGCTAATACTTCAGAAGCCCACGCTGGCCATTTGTTAATGCATATTCTATTCTGGCTAAGCGCCTCATCAAATTTCTAATTTATGAGCCGGACTTTCTCAGGCTTTGTGGGCAATTGAATGGCCGCCGGCAATTTAGCAATTATAAAATGATTAATTTTTGTGCATTTTCTCAACACCTTCCACTTAGCGGCCGCTAACCAAACCGGAGCCCAGCGGCTTGGCTCCAACTTGGAGTCCAAAATGAGTTGGGATCTGGCCGCTGGGAGTTGGGAGTTGGGAGTTGGGAGCTGGGAGCTTCCAGTTGCTATCTGCGGGCTGAGGGCCGGGCGTTAAAGTCCAACTACTGTCGATTAAGGTGCCGCTGCCCCGTTGCCGTGTAGGGTATCATTAGGCCAGACAAAACAATTTAAAATAACTACGGCAACTAGCATAATAATGTTAAGAAGCAGCGGCCATCGCAGTCCAGAAACGGGCGATGGCGATGGCGATGCCGATGCCATAGACAATTTTCATAATGGACAGAAATAAATCTGCAAAGCAGAAGCTCCAGCTGAAGTTGAAAAAGCAGCAGAAGCAACAGAACCAGCAGCTGCAGCCTGGGAAACTGATCGACGAGCACAACTTAATTAATAAACTAATGAGCAGTTTGCAACCAAGTCCAACCCTCCCCCTCTTCCTCACCCACCCCCGCAGCCAGTGGAGCTCATCTGCGAGATTATCTACATAAAGTAGTCCCCGCGACGCGGACGTGCATCGTGCTCGGATATGGCTAAAAAGCCCAGCCTATTTGCTAAGAGATCGGCCAGAAATTAAAATAAATGTGCAACGTGCAAAAATGCCAAAGACCCCAACCGAAAGTAAAACTGGAACGTGTTCAGCGCCAAAATACGGCGAAACGAAACGAAAAGTAAGGCCAGCGAAAAAGTGATTTATGCATATGGGAACGGGACGGACTGTACGTGGAAATCCCGATGAGGCGCACTTCTCAAAAATTAGTTATGCACATTATAATTGTGTTCAAATGATTGCAAAATTGGATTTTCACAAAGGTAATAGTTAAGCATCTTAAAAAATGTCTAATTTCAAGACCTTAGAATAGTAACTGAGAAAATTGTTTTGGGGTTAAGCCAAATCATAATTGACTCTCTGCAGAGAAGCGCAGACATAAAAAAATCAATTTAACATAAAATATTTAGAATCTTCAGCACGTAATAAAAACTTTATTTACCACTCAAATGTTTTACAACTGCCTGGCTGCACTTAACTTTTACAAAATGATTTAACGTTTTCAATGCTCTTCCCGGCTTGCTATAAACTGTTTTTTTTTTTTTTTTTTTTTTTTTGTAAGCTTTTTCACACTTCTTCAGTTGGGTTGTAAAGCGAAAAGCACCCACCCCACAACATTCATCAAATGGGGTTTCATTGAAGTGAGCGATCTTCTAATGGGCTTAGCGAAGGACTTGGCATTGTCGCCATTCTATCGAATTGAATGTCAACCAATAAAGATCGGCTAATGAAGTTGATTTTTTTATGCACATCTCTGCCACTAAGCCTACTAAACAGCCGTAATTACAGGGTCATTATTCAGCCAAGTTGGCCAAGTCGGCGAATAACACAAATGCGATTAGGCCCGGCAAAGGCCAAAAATAAAAGTGAGCTCTGACACGACTGGAGTAGGAGTAAGTAGTGAAGTGCAAGTAAAGGCCTTCGGGTGCCATCAGTAAATCATTTTGTTTTCACACTGGATGCTGCCGCAGTTTAATTATCACGAGCCAAGATTTGCTCTGTCCTCCAGCTCGTAAATTATGGCCAGAACAAGAGGCGGCTGACGGCTGCTGCTGGCGCAACATATTTCTGCATCGCGGTGTAAATTGAAAAAGAGTTGGAAAACTATTCAAATCAATGAAAACTGATAGCCCCGGGCCGTGGTGGCCAAGTCATGATGAGCATGGGCTTAGTCCGCTCCATGCTAACCCTATCCTAAGTACCTTTAAGGTACTTGCCGCTGCACTGGAAGCAATCAATGCTCACCACTTGGAATCTTCGCTTTAGAAGCTTCGAAGATCAATAATAAAATATATATTAAATATAAGATAAATTAAAACACTGTATAAAATGTGTCTATAAATATAAGCTTCAAATGCAGCACCTGTATGAATGATTATTCAGATATACTTTAACACCTGTTTCACCTGTTCAGCTACCCACTTTTCTCGCTGTGCGCTGCTCCAAAGATGGCACCATGTACCATTTAAGCGACATGCCAACACTTGACCAGGCCCACGGCCAGTGAGGCTGAAACCCAGAACTGGGCACTGGGAACTTGGAACTTGCAGCCTGGCGAAATGTATCATTAACAAGTCACGACAAATTCGCAGGCAAGTCCAGAGTCGGACCGGACGTTTGAGAGCCAAATTTGGTAAGACCTCGACATCGGTTGGGCATTAGATAAACTGTGATCCCTGCGACTCCTCAGGCCGCTTGCGACTGCAGTGACTCCCTTGACTGCAGCATCAAGTGCCAGGAACGCGGACAGGTTCACCATTTCCTTGGTTGTGTCGGTCGCCGGCGGCGGCTGCTTTGAACGAGGACCCACCGCCACGTTCAGGTGTGAAGAAATCTAAAATGCAAACACCAAATGGCCAACAATGTGGCTTCTATCCGCAGTCCATTTGAAGTTGCTCCCCTGGGCGCTGCCAAAAAGCAACTGAAGGCCCAAGATTGAAACGGAAAGCGGATCCCGGGCGCGGCGAGGAGGATGTGCGTCCATGTCCAGCTAACCCAGGCGATATCCACTTCCACTCCCATTCCCATTCCCATTCCCATTCGCAATCGCAGTCGCATGAATTATTTATTTCGATTGTCTGTGCGCTGCATTATTTTTAGCGTGGCCATAAAGCCGGGCGATTTATGATCGGCGGTCAGGAGCCGTTCAAATTATCGCAGGGCATGCAAAATTTATTAACAAACATAAAAATTGCCCGAGAATTTATTTCATCTTAATTCAATTTAACAACTTAAACAGCCATAAAGTGTTCACATAGTAAATCAAAGCCAACTCTATGCAGATGGGCTGCTGCCCAGTCCTGTCCACATGCATCATCATCATAATCATAATCGAGGTGCTGGCTAGGGACTCTGTACTCCAAGCTTCTAGCTCCATGCTCCATGCTCCAAGCTCCATGCTCCATGCTCCATGCTCCGTACTGCATCTCTAGTTCCCCATTCCCTGGCGGAATTTATGAGCTGCGCATGAAAATGAGTCAAAACAAATTATGCCGCTCGCAGGTTTTTAGCCAACTTGGGCCTGATTGACAGCGACTGCAGTTCGACTTTCGACTGGACCAGCAACAGCAGTGGGGATTTGGTGGACGGGGTTCTTGCTGAGCGATTATGATGTGAACGCTGCCAAAAAGATTTCCATCAGCGGCAACAATTTCGAGGCATTAATCATGGCCGTCAAGTACGAGGGTGGGTCCGATGGAGTTCTACCCAAAAACTGCCACAAGGTGGAGCAGTGCCGCCGAAGGAATGCTCCTCGATTCCTCGATTGCGATCTCCGCCGGATGCGACAGGCATTTAAATCGTACGCAGAAAGGATTATGAAGAGGTTATTCTGCGTAGCTCTTCATTCATAAATCAAATGTTTCTGACTCGTCAGCTAAATACTTCACTACTTTAAACTGGTATGATGAGTGATATTATATTTTAAGTAAAACAGACAGATTTAAAGCATTTGATGGATTTATTTGATGTGAAATAATTTCTTTTCAATAATTTAGAATAACTTAGGAATGAGGCAAGCAAATGAGTTCTCTGCGCAAAATGATCTAGCTCTGGCAGTAGCAGCCGTCGACGGTGTTCTTCTGGATCCAGTCCAAGAACTTGCTGACCCTGGCATAGACACCCGGCGCATTCTTCTGGGCACATCCGTAGCCGAAGGACACCACGCCGGCGAGCTTGTAGCGACCCTCGTTGACGATCAGTGGGCCACCACTGTCGCCCTGGCAGGCGTCCTTGCCACCCTGCTGCACCAATCCTGCGCAGAGCATCACCTCGGCGATCTTGTCCTTGTAGCGCGTCTGGCGACACTGCGCGTTGGAGATGACGGGCACATTGACCTCCTGCAGATAGTTGGAGGTGACACCGCCCTCCTTGATCAGGCCCCAACCAGCGACCACAGCCTGGAAGGGATTTAAATGTCAATAGCTTGGTTCTACAGGTATATATACTAAATCCTAAATACTCACGGTCTTGCCATCAAAGTTGTGATTTGCCTCGGGCAGGCAGACGGGACGCATGTTTCCAGTCAGTGGCACAGGAGACTCCAGCTTGAGCAGAGCCAAGTCGTTGACAATCCGGTTGGGATCGTAGTTGGGATGCACAGTGGTCTGGACCACCTTGCGCACAATGCCAGGATCCCGGGAAGATCTGTCGATCTGGAGCAGGCGAATGGTGATCTGATCCCTGTTGCCGTGCACACAATGGGCGGCGGTCAGCACATAGCGATCGTTGATCAGGGAACCTCCGCAGAAGAGACGTGGATAATGACGACCCTTGACCAACTGGGCGGTCCAAGGATACTTGTTGGAGCGCACTTGCTGGCCGCCCACAATTCGGTTGACATTCGGAGTGCCGCAGACTGAAAAATGCAATATTAATCGAATTAAGCATGAGATGTGCACTTTTTCTATTGGAGTTCCTGGTACTCACAGCAATTCTGCTTGGTGGTGCACTGGTTGCGGCTCTTCGGTGGTCGCACAGCTTTGAGGGATTGCTCGGCAGGATCGACCACATCCACCACGTCGGCGAATTGCTGGGCAAGGGTTTGGTGGGGATCCTGGTACTGGTACTGGGCCAAGCTGAGGCTGATGCCCAGCAGCAGGAGCGGCAGGGCCAGGTAGATGCGCATCTTGTCCGGAGTTGACTTCTGAGGAAAGTGACAGAGTGGTTTGCCAAACGCCGGCTACTTATAGGGGCCAAACGCTTGAGACGACGATCATTTCGAATTGGTTTTTTAATAAAACTAAAAGTATGAATGTTTTATTGCTTGTATAAGCCGCGTGCTCATCTTTCTTTCTTCATTCTCCTCGTGCTTTTCTTTCTTTCTCCGCTTTCTTTGTTTGGCAGCAACTTATTTGCATAACACTTTATAGCGCCGCACACACGCACACCTTGCGGTTCTCGAGTGCGGAGGGTTTTGTATTTTTGGCTCTGTACAAATCATCGTTCTCATCGAGAACAACTTGCCAAATTGCCAAATAAACTTTTAATACCAATTAAGGCTTTCAAGCGTCTGATGCTGAACAATATGGGTGATGGGAAAGGGTCAATCGGAAGATCTGAATTGTACGTTTAAAAGCCAAGCATTAGGAAATAGCAAGATCATCCAATGACTTGTCTCTATTGTATATTTCTAATACTGTATTGTCGAAAAGTATAGAAAGTATAGGTTTGGAAATTTGTAATAAAAATATATACTAAACAACCTTTAATGATAGATAAGAAATATTTGAAACTAATAAAACATAATATTATATTTGAAAACCCTTGCTATAAATAGTATAAAGTTATTTTTCAATTATGCAGAGTATATTAAGTTCGCCAAACCTGCGTCAGATTTTCCATCACAACTTTGCATATTCATGAAAGTGGAGCAAACTCAAGCGCGAGTTCACCGCTTCCACCTCCCGCCGGTTTTTTTAATGGACTTTTAATGCGCATCTGGAGCGGCTTAGGCATCGTCATCGACAGCAGCGCCTCTGACCCGCCGGACCTGGCCAAAATAAACTCGGCCGCTGAGTTGGCGGATTCCTGCTGGCCCACTCGAGAGTCTCTTTCTCCGCGCCACTCGATCGATTCGAATGGCGAATACCGAATACCGAATACTGAATGCGAATGCGAATGGCAAATTGCCATCTGACCGATCGGCATTGCAGCATAAATATCCTTTAAGTGCCGGTTATCCGGTATCATCATTAACCGGAGGCAAACGCCCGCTTTCACGCTGCCGAAGATGGGGAATAATTTATAAGGCTTTGCGATGGGGTTTGCTTTTCGGCATAATTTACAAAACGCAACCAGAACCAGGGACAAGTTATGCCCCCAACTCCTTCTGCTGGCTCTTCGATCATATTTCTTTGTATGGAATGTCGTCGTCGTTGCCCTCCACTTTATTCCTGGTCTTGGATTGGCATCGAAATTGATTCGCCTGGGGCTCAGTGTCGTCCATCCAAACGCCCAAAAAATATAAATTAATAAATGCAGCGCGTTGAAAAATTGCGTGCAGTTTGAAATTATGCAACATGTGGCACTTACATGCATGCCTTCACCAAATCAATTATGCAAGAACACAAATTGCCAGGGAATATTTAGGGTTACAATTTAGGGTGCCCTGGCTGACCTACTATAACCATAATAAATCTGCCAAAAACCCATTAAAAATGATATATCTAATACATTTCAAATATAGTCTGTGCTACACATATCAACATCGCCAAAAGCTAATAGCCTAATATTTACATTTTGGCTTGTTTGGCTTGGCTTCCCAACATAAATAACTTTTACTCTTATGCAAACCTTAAACGCGTGCAAATGTAGAGGCAGCTTTAGAAATTTGTTTCTTTTCGCAAAATTAGCATAATGTAAAAGAGCAGATATCAAAATGCCTTAATCTTGGCCCAGACTCATTAGTTAAAGGCACAACTTAATCATGGAAAGCATCTGAGATATGCAAATTGAACTCACGTCTAATTGTTGCAATTGTAATTGCCAGAAAGAGAACAATGAATAGATCGCAGATTTCAGCATGATCATTATGTTTTCAGCATGAATAAATACCAAAACCTTCCCCTCCTCTTTTGTGGGCGCGGCTGAGTGACAAACACGCAGCAGGAATCACTTATGACCACATACTCGCATATAGGATGCAGATCATTGAACCAGACTGGCAAACGGACTAAGAGACCGAGGATGCCAAACTATAAGCCAAGTTAGAAAGGTTGAATGGCATGCCATTCACTTGCTGCTTGCTCTTTGCTTTTCGCCCGGTGGCAGTTGGCCGTCAGAGTCACTCAGTCAGTCACTCATAAATTTGCATAAGAACACTGAATTGCATTGCATTATCTAAGCGGCAGTTGCAGCTTGCAGTTGGCAGTTGCAGTTGCAGTTTGCAGTTGCAGTTCCAGATGCAGTTGCAGTTGTTGCCGCACTTATCTCGGCGGTGGAAACAATCATGGCAAAGGCAAAGATTTTAATTATTGTGTGTGACGGCGACGAAGACTCCAGCTGGGAAGAAATCAGAGAAAGATGTCGAGTGAGAACACGAGAGAGAGCCCAGAATTGCCTGTGCACTGCAAGAAAAAGCTTAGGTATTTACAAAAATCAACAATTAGTAGACCAGCTTTCAGCATTATCAATCATTTCTAACAAATGAAACCGGGATACACGTGTAATATCTAAGTTTATATATTGTAGAATAATTAGAGTTCTTTGATTGGAAAATTGTTTGAAAATAGAGCAAAATTATTAAAAAATGACTTTGATAATATTTATTTTTTGCTAAGATAGATCTATTTCACTAACATTCTTGAAGTGCAGTCTGGCAGACATCTGTCTTTGAATTCTCAGACTGACTCGGAGTCTGCAGTGTGGCTTCGCCTGATGTGCTGCATTTGATAACTGCCAGCAATGAAGTCTTAGACCCTTAGATAATGAAAAGGAAGCTCGTCTCGAGTCTGGTGCACTGTAATTCAAATTAGTAACAGGCCGGCACGAAGAAAAGCAGAAAAAGTGAGTTGAAGAATGGAAGGAAAGGATAGAGCGGTCTGGAAGACTCGTCTTCGGCTACCGGAGAATCGTCCCCTGCAGTGCCAACTGGCAACATCTTCTTCCTCAATGACATTAATTCATTTCGTATGCAAAGCAATCAGTGAACTCTTCTCCTCCAGAAACCCGCTCGTCGTCTCGCTCTTGGTCTTGGCAATTAGAAAAGAGTTGGAAAATTGTATGCGGCTGCAGATCGGACTGCAGCTTTGACTCTGACTCTGACTCCATCTCCGACTCCGACTTGGACTTGGACTGACTTTTCCGGCTGGCACTGCGCACTGATTTGCATTGCACGATTCTCAACTTAATTTAACATAAAGTAAACAAGCGCAGTTAACAAGCCAAATACAAGCCATGAGCGTGCGGGTGCCGGCGCAGCTTCCAGCCATCCAGCCATCCAGTCATCCAGCTATCCAGCTATCCAAGTTCAGGTTCAGATTCCGACCCTCCATCTACATACATTTCCCAATCCCTCAGCCTGCAAAGGGCCTTAGGTCCGAGACCATCCACGTATGCCCTCTTCTTCTGGGCCTGCTGTCCTGTCGTGTGACGTGTTGTGAAAATTCTAAAATATTTCGCCCAGCTTTCTCACAAGTCAACGCCAAACGCGAGACACTCAAGAATCGCACTGTGGTCTTGGAATACTCAAAAAACTAAACAGCACGTGGTTGAACAATTTTAAATATTCCAGAAATGTACAAATCTGCTGTAATGTTATTAGCAAACTCTGCTTTAACTTGATAAAATAAATAAATATCCTTAAAAATGTTTGAGGTCTTTGTTTTAATTGTTAAAAATTATCTTTTTTATATCTAATAATAAGGAAATTTTAGCTTTAAATAATATCTTCCTCGTCTGAGTTAGTTGTGCCTTTTGTGGAAGTAGGATCCACAAAATTCGGACGAAGAGTTGGTAGAGATGGAGGTTCAGTTTTAGGCGAAGTAGTAGTAGATTTAATGGGTTTAGTAGTCGTAGTAGTAGTAGGCACAGCAGTAGTAGTAGGAATAGTAGGAGTAGTACTAGTAGTAGGCATAGTAGTGATAATTCGAGTAGTAGTAGTAGGCATTGTAGTAGTAGTAGTAGGAATGGTAGTAGTAGTACTAGTAGTAGTAGTAGGCATTGTAGTAGTAGTAGTAGGAATGGTAGTAGTAGAAGCAGTAGTAGTAGCAAGTGTACTAGTAGTAGTTATAGGCACAGGAGGTGGTGGTGGTGGAGGTGGGGGTGTACGTGGTGGAGGAGGTCCATCTTCTGGTATATAGGCAAAATGAAATGACTTATACTCGTATGGCGAGCGGACTTTCGGAATAATCCGATGATATTCATTTGGACAGCCAGTTTTAAAGAGTAGTATCAAGGAAAGTAACTGCTTTTCTGTGCTCTTTAGTAAAGAGGTACCGTTGGCCAGACCATTTACTTTAATTAAGCTGTAAGGTATTGCACAAATAAACATTTTTATAGGCGATCAAAAATTCGTTTCTATTTTACCTTTTGCTACATGACTGCCGATGAATGCGGAGCGCCCTATGATTTGATTCTATTTCCGATAGTATATTATCGATTTCATCAAAAAGCGCTGAATGTAACTCCTTAACCAATAATTCCATGTGTATTATAAAAACTATACAGTTTTATTGTATGACAGTCTTACCAATGAACCCCGTCTTTCAAGTCCATGTCTGCGTGGCACTAAGTAAAACAATATAAAGATATGCTGCCATTTGCACATTTAGAGAAGTTTCTAACGAGGCATATACGTGAATGGCCCAAAATTTTCTTTTTTAAAATCTCTTCAGTAATCGAGTTTGTATGGTTAATACTAAATCGAATCGGCTTGTAAATTTTTATTAAGCTTTTTTACGTACAACCAATGTGTTAAATATTTACGTAAATTGGTGATTATATATGTTATAAAGTATATTACTACTTTAATATTTTTAAAAACATTTTAATTGCAATTTTGACAAAGTGTTTCTGGTCTCTTATATTACTCCTTGTTACACATTTGACAGAGCTGCGGCATTTTCAGGATATGGGCTCGGACAAAACTGCGTTTGGGATGTGTACTTCATTTATATTTATATTCTCAGGTGAAGAATTATCTGGTTTTGTGGGCTTCGGTTTTTGTGGTCCAGAAGGTCGTTGGGGGGGTAATTTTGAATTAGGAGGCTTCTGTGATCCTGGTGGATATCCACCATTACTTGGTGGTCCAGGAGGCCGAATCCAGCCGGCGGGAGGAAGGGGTAATTTTGAATTAGGAGGCTTCTGTGGTCCTGGTGGATGTCCACCTAGATTTGACGGTCCAGAAGGCGGAATCCAGCTGGCGGGGGGAAGGGGTAATTTTGAATTAGGAGGCTTCTGTGATCCTGGTGGATGTTCTTGATTTGGTGGTGCAGGAAGCGGATTCCAGCCCGGTAATGAAGGGTTTATTCCTAAACTAGGAGGTAGCTGTGATCCTGGTGGATGTCCACCTAGACTTGGTGGCGCAGGAGGCAGAATCCAGCCCGGTAGTGGAGGGTTTATTCCTAAATTAGGAGGCATCTGTGATCCTGGTGGATGTCCACCTAGACTTGGTGGTGCAGGAGGCAGAATCCAGCCCGGTAATGAAGGGTTTGTTCCTAAATTAGGAGGCAGCTGTGATCCTGGTGGATGTCCACCTAGACTTGGTGGTGCAGGAGGCAGAATCCAGCCCGGTAATGAAGGGTTTGTTCCTAAATTAGGAGGCATCTGTGATCCTGGTGGATGTTCTTGATTTGGTGGGGCAGGAAGCGGATTCCAGCCCGGCAATGAAGGGTTTGTTCCTAAACTAGGAGGCATCTGTGATCCTGGTGGATGTCCACCTAGACTTGGTGGCGCAGGAGGCAGAATCCAGCCCGGTAATGAAGGGTTTGTTCCTAAATTAGGAGGCATCTGTGATCCTGGTGGATGTTCTTGATTTGGTGGGGCAGGAAGCGGATTCCAGCCCGGTAATGAAGGGTTTGTTCCTAAACTAGGAGGCATCTGTGATCCTGGTGGATGTCCACCTAGACTTGGTGGCGCAGGAGGCAGATTCCAGCCCGGTAATGAAGGGTTTGTTCCTAAATTAGGAGGCAGCTGTGATCCTGGCTGATGTCCACCTAGATTTGGTGGCGCAGGAGGCAGAATCCAGCCCGGTAGTGGAGGGTTTAATCCTGAACTAGGAGGCATCTGGGATCCAGGACGCATCTGCGATCCACCAGGATTTGGTGGCCCATGGGGCAGAATCCAGCCCGCTAGTGGAGGGTTTAATCCTGAATAAGGAGGCATTTGTGAATTTGGTGGATGCCCCCCCGGATTTGGAGCCACAGGAAGCGTAATCCAGCCCGGTAGTGAAGGATGTAACCCAGAATCAGGAGGTATATGTGATCCAGGTGGATATCCACCTGGATTTGATGGTCCATAAGGCGGACTCCATCCTAGTTGTGGGTGGCGTATTCCTGAATCCTGGCCAGAAGGTATTGGTACAGAGGGTGGTGGTGGTGGTGCTGTAGGTGGTGGAGGTGGTGGAGGTGTTGGGGGTGGTGGAGGTGTTGTGGGTGGTAAAGTTTGCGGCGGTGGTTTTGGTTTTGGTGGAGGTGGAGGTGGAGGTGGGGGCGGTGGTTTTGGTTTTGGTGGAGGTGGGGGCGGTGGTTTCGGTTTTGGTGCTGGTGGAGGTGGGGGCGGTGGTGGAATATAGGGAAAATGGTCAAATGGTAACCCATCGCATCGATTGCATGGCGCCCGTAATTTGATCCGCTCGACATTGATTTCCTTATTCACCTTAAATTGGATTCAATAAACTTGATTTTCTATACGAACAGAGTCGGGCTTACCGAGGGATCATTATTTTTAAAACTATGCCTATGTGGCACAAAAAGGAATATAACAAATACCATATAAATCCATTTGGACATTTAGTGTAGTTTCTGGTATGGCAAACTTTAAAATGAACCGAAACATATTAAGTTGCTCAGTTTTGATATTGAAGTACAACAATTTCATAATTGGATTCATTATAAACGCCTTTATAAGAAATAAGTAACAGTTACGCTTTAAATCCTACAAAAATATACAAAATATACTACGTACTGAAAATAGAGTCCGTGAGTTTTAAATTTTATATAAGTAGTAGTTTTATTTCTAGCTAAAAAACGCAAATATAGTTTTATTTTCAGGTTTTATTAGTTATAGTTTCTATTAATGACAAAAATACAGCTTGTTACCAGACTTTTCGAATGACAATTACATTAATCTACCAAACTGTTATACTGCTATTCGTTTATTTTAGTTTTTAATTGGTGACATTCTTAGTATCCGATTTTAGATTTTTTAAATATTCAGGTGCTCGCCAGCCTATATTCCAACTCGATTGTGCCGGCAATCTTGGAGGTTGTACGGGCCATCCCGGAGGCTGAAGGGGATAATTAGGTCCCGATGGACTACAAGCTTGTTGAGGCGGAAATCCTGGAGGCTGGACAGGAGGACTTAAAGATCCCGACCAATTCCAACTCGGTGGTACGGGCTGAAGGCTATAATTCCGAGATCCAGACGAAGTCCAACTTGGTGGTGACGGTATTCCTGGTCGTTGGCCAGGGAGGGCGGGTCCAAGAGATCCCAATGGTGGTCCTTGTAAAGATGGATGTTGGCGGGAATGAATCGAAGATCCAGGTGAACTCCAACCTGGTGGTACGGGATGTGCCGGAGGATGCATTGGTCGATTCTCAGACCCCCAAGCATTGAAATCCCATGTTCCCGGTAGTCCTGGTAGTGGAGAGGGAGGAAAAGGTGATCCAGGAGGACTCCAACCTGGCGTTGCAGATGATCCCGGAGATTGTTGGGGAGGATATGGTGGTCCCAATGGAATGGAGCCAGGTGGTCCTTGTATTCCTGGAAGTTGTGCGGAACCCCAACCTTGCGGTGGACTTGCGCCTGGTGGCTGTTGTAGCCCCGGGTGTTGGAAGGAAGGAATCAAAGCTCCAGGAGAACTCCAACCTGGCGTTGCAGATGATGTAGGAGATTGGTAGGGAGGATATTGTGGTCCCAATGGACTGGAGCCAGGTGGTCCTTGTATTCCTGGAGGTTGTGCCGAACCCCAACCTTGCGGTGGACTTGCGCCTGGTGGCTGTTGTAGCCCCGGGTGTTGGAAGGAAGGAATCGAAGTTCCAAGAGAACTCCAACCTGGATATTGGTGGGAAGGAATCGGAAACGTAGGTGGCGCGGGTAGTGTGGGAAGTTGAACTGGCGGGAATTGATATACAGGATAAGGGACTGTTGGATATACTTGTGATAGCCATTGCCCCCACGGTGGGTACCAGAGATAACTGTTAATATCATTTTGTGGATAGCAAAGGAATCCTGGGCTTGGATAGTTCTGGGATTGTTGGGTTAAATAGTTTGAAACATGATTATAACACGGATACGGCTGACGTATTTTTTGGGATGTTGCTGTCTGCGGATGTTGGTATGATATTAGACATTATATATGTCTCCATTACTCGCAGCAAAATTTCTTACCGGTGGTATTTGTTCATCTACTTTTTCGTTGGCCTGCACCACGGATAATAATATAATATTAATTATCCACTTCCACATTTTGTGTGGGTTTTTTAACTGTCAGAACTGAAATGTTTCCAGAAAATGTATTTTGGTCTTAGGCTTGGCATTTGGCTCATTTATAAGTAGAACAAATGCATTACTGGGAATATATTAAGTAATTTATCATCTGATGGAAATTATACGAGCTGAGTTACATGCTTGTATGTATTCATTTTCTTAGTGTCTCCATGTGTGATGTACTTAGATTTGATTTTGATTTGTACCACTGTGCAGCGAACTTGGCACCATGAAGAGTTTATTAAATGCCACGACAACAGCGGCTGTTCTCAGCCCCTACACAAAATCCTTTGTAAGGTAATTGCTCATTTGAGTTATAAACACGCACACAGCCCCGGCTGGACCTCCAGAACCACCTGGTATCCTCTCAGTTCCCCGGTCCAGAGATGGCAATCGGAGCTGCCTGGAAAGGGCTGTGCCGTGGATTGTGGCCAACGTCCCCGCTTTGCATGTCTAACAATTGTTCTTCTAATTGCGTTTATGGCCAGTCGAGAGAGCTGGCCGGACGCAGTCCACCCGAGGCCTCCGAGGCCACCGATGCCTTGTAAACGCAATCGGACAAGATAATCTCCGCATCGCAGCGTGCGCAATGATTTGCCGGGACCCCAAAAAGGGCTTACCCCATGGTCATGTCCGATCCTCTCCAGCTTCCACTCCCACCGCTTCTATGTTCCAATGCCTGGCATGGCATAGCATCGCATGGCATGGCATGCCCTGATGCTTGCATTTGGGTGCAACAAATTGGCACAACGCATCTGCCAGACGCTGAATTGAGTCGAGTTCCTCAAATTGGCACTGGCGTTGGGGGAGAAATGCGTTACATATCGCATTTATGGGCTGCTGATTAAGTGGTGCAACAAATTGACAGCTCCAAGCTCTGCAGGCAGAGCTCCATCAACATCAATTACCCACAGCGCGATTCGCAGAAGAAACCGAATGGTGACTGCCGACCAACACTTCATTAAAAGTAAATAAGGTGTCCATGAGATATTGAGATAAATCGATGAACGTGGGTGTTGTTCGGGTGTTCGAAGATCGAAGTGTTCTCCTGATTTCTCTACTTTTGCTCTAATCATTGAAAACTGAAATCTTGCGAAGTTTTCTGGGCTAGGCAATGATAATAATGTAAGCATTTACAAGATACTTTTGTTAGTCGAGTGCCGCGTCTATTAAATACTCAGCACTACAGTCTCATGCTCACTTATGAAAGCCTTCGATAGATCCCAAGTCCGAGGGAAAGACTGCAAATAGTTCGTGCAATTGCCAGTTATGGCCAAAAGTGGAAAAAAAGCGAGCGTCAAATGCTGCAATTCAAGGCGAATAGCCTGCAGATGTGGACCGCAGGTTACAATAACAATCTGCCAGGAAGGAATAAGGTTTGCAATGGGTATGGACCACATATGTGTGTGTGTGTGTGTGTGTGTGGAAAATTGAAGCCCAGCTCGCTCGCTAATGATAACTGCTGGAACTTTAAAGGCGCGAGATTGCGGAAACTTTGCAGCTGCGGCCCTGGAACTGTGCATGCTGCGGCAACGACAACGAATACGACGACAAGTGTCAAGTGAAGCTTAGATAAATTTCAAAAAGGGCAACAACATGGTCTGGTCCGTGAGGATGGAGCAGGCGACGATTGCCCGCCAGCTGGCGAAGATCAGCTACACGTTAAAAACCATTTTGAGTATGAGATTAAACTAGCTCTAGAAATAATAGAGCATCCCTCTTACTGTAGAATTGGTTATCTAAACTGATGAAACTGATTAAATATATAAAAATATGGTGTCTGAATGAATATAATATTATTCAGTGAAGTTACAGATTTTTATGGAATGCTTTTTTGTTGAGTGTTAGCTGAAGTGTCTTGGAATGAAATGAAATGGCTGGAGAGGAAGGCCAAGCCTCACCTTGCCATGCCGCACAAGTAGCCAGCAGGCAGGCAGAGCTGCATCCTCTGGGCCTCATCCTCTCATCTCCATCTTCATCCCGATACCCATCCGATCCTCATCCTCATCTTCTTCCAAATCGACTGAGTGGCATGCCATGACTGCCTCCGCTTCCTGCTTGTTCTGCTCGTATTTGAACTTCCAGACACGCTTTTGGCCCTTAACATTTTTGACCGTCATTTTGCCGATATAAATTCTTCAGCATCTCTTTGGCTGCTGCTGCTGCTGCTGATGCTGATGCAGTTGGCTGTGCTCTGTTCTGGTCTCTTCTTTCTTTCTGGTGGAGAGGGAAACCGCTTCGAGTTGCACTTTCTTCGTCGTGCCAGCAAAAGTGTAGATCAGCGCGAAATCTAATTTATGCAACGTACAAGAACATACAACATGTTGCACGATGATGAAAATGCGGCAGCCAGCCAGCAATATTTTTTAATAAAAAAGAGAGACCAAAAGCGAGCGGCAAGACAATCGAGCAACGACAACAACGACGCATGTTTTATGACTCTCATTGTCATTTATGCAAATTAGGAAATACGGCATACGGCAATGGCTCTCGAGGAGCTGCTGCCGCAGAACCAAAGGCCGTGGAGCCACAAAAGCCGATCGATGGCTACTTCTAAGCAGCGGCGCAAATTTCCCACCAGACTGAAAGACCAGCCTCGTTGCCTCGTGGCCTGAACTTTTTGTGTCACGGCCTAGGAGATCCTGCCTCCCAGGCCCCCAAGACCCATCCCCCCCATTCAGCAAACCCTTCATCTTCGATGATTATGAGCAACATGTTTTATGATATCTGGCGGTGATTTATTATCATTTGATTTAAAAAGCAGTGGACAGGACACACATCAATACATGTGGCTGGTCATAGTCTCGCGGAGACATGGCGTTATTTATAGTTTTGGCCGGGACCTTCGCACTGGGCACTTCGATGGGATTGGGGCATGGGTTGGGGTCCCAGGTTCCTTGGGATTCCTCCGGTTCCACACCATGGCTGCATCCATGCTTCCATAGCTGCATTTCATGCTTATTAAAGAAATGTGCGCTTTTATGAGCGCGCTCAGCATGTTTAAGGAGGAGACAGCCTTTTGGCGATTTTAATTAGCCAACCCAGCCAGCTGGCTGATCTTATTCTGCCATGAGAACCGCTGGTCGGCTAATTAGTTTCAAGCTGCGATCGCATTTGGAACAGTTACAGTTGGATAGTGGGCTCCTCTAATTAGCTGTAGGGCAGTTCATATATCTTAAGTCAAGTCTAGACTGAAAGTCATTATACCTAGCCTGCAGCTGGCTTTTAAAGCGGGCTGCTAATGTTTTGGAAAGTGCGGAGCATCTCGCCTTTCAGCCTTTTAGAAAGATTTTAGCTTAATAAGGGTACAACATGTGTCTGACTATATTCTTTAATTTTGGTCACAGATTTATAAACCTAAAAAATATTCTGCATACTTTCAGGATTAAGAGCGATAAGGAGAGCTTGTTTAGAACTGCGATTAAAGTGATATTATAAGTAGTGCCTAATCTAGATGTTTTACATCAAAAACTTAATAAAAGGCGTGTTAAATTAAATAAATGTATATTTAATAAGCTTTAACTCCCTGGACTCCCTATGTTTAATGCTCTCTAAATGCGGAAATCGTGTAGGAGTACCTATTCAACTGAGGGTTCTTAAATTGATGAAGCAACTAAATCATTGGCTATTCTCGAATGTAACGATGTGTTCAGGGCTTGTCGGATTTTAATAGCCTTAACATAAAAGTTAACGCCAAGGGAGATTAGCATTTGTTAAGGGGCTGATTAGCCAGGATATGCAAAGTTGGCGTAGCAAGATGCCCATTTCAGGAAGTTCTGGAGCAGCTTGAGGCCAGTGCCAGTTAAGAGTACTTATCAAGGGTAAAGTTTTTATTACCCAAAGCAGATGCGTTATGTAAGCCTCCCTTGAATATACATCCGTTTGCATAAATAAACTGTTAGCCGTATTTCACAATTAACGACTTCATCGATTGCCTACGTGCGCCAGGTTATCTATGTATCATCATTTCACTCCAAAGTTGATGTGCTCATCTTTGTGGCGTTGATACATGCCACTAAAAATAGATTCCCTTGATGTGGTGCTTGCTTAATTTGCTTTAATAATTTATTACCTACCTGCACACACAAACTCTAACGATGCACTTGCCACATGTGGGTAGGGTGAGAAGTCTTCGGACTATGATACACCAATCTAAGACATACTGAAAGTAAATATTTGCAATATTTATTATTCAAATATATATATTGCTAATACCTTTCAGGCGTAAACAGGCACAAACATTTTTACAACAAACTACACTTTCCATATTTTTGTTTTCCCAATGGCTGTTGCTTATTTTCGAGCAGTGTGGCAGGGGTAAAACTTAATAAGCCAATGTATTTTCTATTCTTCCAATCAATCTAGCCATTTGCATTTACATGCAATTAAATGCCCATTCACGTGCCAGCGAGGGAACATAAGCAACATCAATTGCTGGCTCGCTATGACATCACCAGTAAATCTTCCTCCCAGCGACCATTGCATCATCGATGCTATGGGCCTGAGCCTTCCCAGACCAGATACGTTCCTATCTCTATTGCCTTTTGTCCGTTAGCCACCAAATCGGCTTAACTGCCGCCCACTGCCGGGCCAAAAACCCAAACTGGCATTGCCCGTGGCCGGGCTTTTTTCAATTGCAAATTTAATTCAATCATTGACTATAATTTGGCACACTCAAGGCAACAACAACAGGAAGGTGGTACTGCAGTCTGGCTGGAGTCTCGGGTCCGGAGTGCGCGTTTAACAGTTAAATGTTGCAGCGGCGTTTGCATTTAACACGCGCAAATTGCTGATGCAACAACTTCTAGGGCCAGGTAAGGCATTGGTATGGGTAAGTGCAGACCCAAGACATAGCCGCCATTAGAAATTCTAATTTTCGCAACAACAACTGCCACAATGGCCTGGGTAACTGCAATCATCCAAACTTTGGAGTCACCCACAATCGTAGTGGAAGGGGGGGTGGGGCTGGAAGAAAAGCCGATTGCCGCAGAAGAAGATGCAGATGAAGGTGGCAAATATGTAAGTCACGTTGCCCATTCCGAGTTGTTTTGGGTCGGGCTTTGTTTGGTGTTGCTATTGACAACGAAGTAGCAGCAGCCGCAGCAGCAACAGCAATGCTGTATGTTGCTGATGCCGCCGTAAACAATTGCGATAAAAAAGCGTGCGAATTTCTCACGAACATTTTGTGTATAGACCCGGCCGAGTACCCAGGCTTCTTCATTGGCCCCAACCCAGCCACCTATATCGCCATGGCCAATGCCAAAGACAGAGACTCGACTCCAATTCCGATTCCGATTCGCATGGCGCATGTTCTGGCGACGGCGGTACTTGTGCTTTGATTGCCCAAATCCAAAACAGCCAAGGCATCAACTGCAGCGATGGGCAACTACAGTCGCCAAAAAAAATGGTGAAACAAACACACATTTTCCAAGATACGAAAAATCAGTGATTGGCTTAGTGAGCTTCAATTTCATTAGGTTTATATTTAACTAAAACTTAGTTGATTAAATAGGTGCTGAAGTGCTTCTATAGATTCTGAAGATTACTTTGAACTTTAACATTTGTTCCACAGTGCAGCTACATCCAGGCTTTGGCCTCAACAAGTTTTACCTTAAGTGGACTGTGGGTCAAGCCATGGCCGGAATTTTTGTGTGGCACTAATGATTTTGGCTTGGTACAATTGATTGATTGCTTGATTGAGTCCATTGAACCGCATCGTTTCGGGGCAAAGGTCAATTGGTTTGTCAGCGGCAGCGGTGACAACTTGGCCATGTTTTGCCTTCATAACAAACAGAACACGGCAAACGGCCAGGTCTCTGTGGTTGTGGCCATTTGGCTGGCTAGGAAATTGTCCAACAGTTGGGTTTATTATTTCGATTGCAGAATCCACATACACATCACATACTACATAGTGGTCTGGGATTCTTGGGCACGTAGCAGCACTTTGGTTTCGCAGACTGCAGACTGCATACTGCTGAAGACTGCGCTGCGACTTGCAGCTTCTTCCCAGTGTTGTTGTGTCTGCACCGCAGCACCACTTCTAATGATCCGATCCCAGCGAGGTCGTTCGTTCAGCCAGCCAACTAACAACAGCAACAACTAAGCAACAACACCAATAGCAGCAACAACAACGGAGATCTGCAGCTTTTTGCAGACTCTGCCTGACTGCCAGCAATTCTTCTACGTTTTCTTTTCTTTTCTCTGCTGCTTTTTTGCCCCCATGCCTTGTCCATGCTTATTTTCTATTACTGCTTTTTCCACTTAAGGCCATTGCACTTTTTACGTGCATGCCATGGAGGGCCATTGCCGTTGATGTTGCTGTTGCTCTTGCTGTTGCAGTTGCCAATGTTGCAGTTGCTGCCGCCACCGATGTTGCAGTTGCTGGCTGTACGTGCAAAGGTTGTGAAAATGCTGAGACTCTGCGGCTGTGTGTGGAAAAGCTGGCAACAAATTTTGCGTCATGCCTGGAAAAAATGAAATGGAGCGAAAAAATGTTGAGCTGGACACAGTCAAAGCCTCCACTTGGACTGTGGATTGCTGCTGATGCTGCTGCTGCTGCTGCCGCCGCTGCTGATGTTGCGGCTTCTGCTGCAGCTTCTGTTGCCGCTGCTGTGCCAGGGAAATATGGGACTTTTTAGGTTCGTTGACTTTGAACATTGTATTGGCATTGTTCTTCTCACTTTATTATTTGCTTTGGCCAGTTCGCGTGCAGTAGCCACAAGAACAGAAGTGCAGAGCACAGCAGAGCAGCCAGAACAAAGCGCATATAATTCATAGCAGCCGGCAGCAGAGGCAAAACTAGAAGCAGAAGCACCAGGCTGACCCTTTCATTAGACGCAGACTGGCCAACTTTATGCATCCTGCGCGTTGATTTCCATTTAAACGACAGCGTTAGAGAAACAGAAGCCAGGCCAAACTGGCTTCCTTGATGCTATCCACCGATGCTGGCGAGTGGAAACGAAAAGCGAAAGAACCCATTAAAATAGCTCCAACTGTAGCAAATTCAGTTCCCCGACTCTTTGGCTCCTCGCCTGCAGCAACGCGGTAGGTTGTTGTCACATGGCTTTGGCCACTTTGATTTGTAGTGCCGACCCAGGCGGACACGACCGGTGACAACTTTGACCACCAGGCCAGGAACAGAGATACCAAGCAGATCGAGACGCGGACTTCGCCTTCGAGTTGGAAATCCTGCTGCGCTTAAGTCTAACTTTAATATTTGGACTAACAATATGGACTTTCAATTATTTGTAAATTACCAAGTATTTTTAAAATAGCCGAGTTTGAATATACGATTTCTAGTTCCCCAAGTAGATATATTTCTCACTTTAAACAAAATTTACAATATAAAGCATTTCTTTTCCAGCCACATAAGATTTTGTAAAAGCCCATAAGGCTTTCCCAGCCGATTCGATGCAGGCAACCGACCAGAATTGGGACATGAAAGTCTTGGGCCGGGCACGTAATATGGTCACTTGCTTCGTGCTGGGCGCAAGAAGGAAAGCAGATTCGGGCATAAAAAGACTCCACTTGCAGTACAGGGTTTGCGTGCAGCAATTAGTGGCAAATTGCATGGGAAAATTCTATCGGGAAATATGCAAAGATGTACGCGGGCGGGCCCCCAAGGCCTTCGAAATCAAAAGACTTAGGACACGAACTTGCTCGCCAGCCAACGCATTGGGCCGAATTCTTAACAGTAAACTTAAAGCTGAAGCTAAGGCAAAATCCAACTCCACTTGCCAGCTCAGTCAGCGGAAAATTTCAATAACGAATCACTATGATTACCATTTAGGCGGCGATCGCCAAGAAGACGGACAACTTTTTGGTAAATGGCAGATGCAAGACGAAAAGGTGATCAACTTAACAGTACCTGCTAATGTTTTCTATCGTGAAAATGGATTTTTTTAAGTACGTTCCACATGACATAATAATTAATATTCCGGTGCATTTACTAGACGTTTTTATTGCCATTCCCATGAAATTTGAATTTAGTTGAATGCCTTGACGATTCACCAAACTGATCCACCTCTGCTTTCCTTTAAATCAATGGGTGTTTCCAACGGTGGGCGACTAGTTTACTTCCTTGTTTTCGGCTGCTTGGCCAAAACAAAAAACAAAATCGAAACCTTAACCTTAAACTTGCAATCAGAGGCCGGGCAACCCGCTGATGGCCCCTCAGCTGGCCTGTTGCATTTGTAAATTTGTTGAAAATCAGAGGAGCAGAGGGCGGCAAGGCGGTCAAACAAGAGTTGCATGCATGCAGCGCATTTGACGTAATGGCCAGGAACAACATCGCGAACCAAGAGTTCATTACTCCACTTAGGGGAGTCGCGGCCACAGCTGCACAAAGTTGAACATTTCGCTGGTCGTCGGATGGGCCAACACGAATGCAGAGGTCGCTGAGCCATCATCGTCATCATCATCTTGCACTTGGACTTGGTCTTTGTTGTGGTCCCTACCCTTCTATTCAGCTCTTCTGTTTTCCGAGGAAGCTCGAAAGTCAGAGTCAGATGAATGTGCCTAGCTGGTTGACTGAAGTGGGCGGTCAAGGAAGTTGTCGGTTTTCGTAAATACTAAACATTTGCCAATATGCTAAACGGGTTTATTTTTCTAAAGTTTTTTTTTCTGTTTTTATTCGGGCTCTTCTGTTTCTATAGTTGGCCTTAAGGTTAAGGGGAAGTCATTTCGAAGGAAGATGTTCATCGGGTGGCGGCCACGGCCATGGCCACGGCAACGGCAACCTGTGCTGCAAAATTGCTGTGCCCGTGGCCATGGTAATTGGTCGGGCTTTTGGGCAATTGTTATGAACATGTCAAAGCTAACGACTTTGACTGTCAGCTGGTCAAAGTGTTAAGTGGCCAGGCAGAAGGAGGTGTTGCTGCCATCAATGACTCTCTCTCTCTTTCTCTCTATCTATCTATCTCTCTGTGTGGAAAGTGGCTGGCATCTGCCATCTGGCGAGCTGCATCTTTGCAGCTTTGTAAATAACAATTTATCTTCTTAATAGCATTAAATTGCAAACATCAAAAGCATGTGGGCACGACGTTGGCTAGCCTCTAGAATAATGCCAGACTTTGATATGCCCTGCGGGCTGTTCCACTTAATCGCCAGATGGGCAGAAAGTCCGGATAATTGAAAGGATTTGATGGGCTGAATTTAGCTAGATGGTTGATTGAAATGTTGCTGCATTGCAGGCGAGCACAAAGATGTGCAGTATTATATCGATAGTATAAGTTTTCTAATGGCATCTAATCATTAATTTTTTTTATATTCTAGTGTACGTTTTCAAGTAATGAACAGCTAATAAACGTTAATCATAAAGATCTTACGAGCGGTATAGCAGTTTGATTTATTTAACCATCAAAAGCTTAAATTGATTTATCTTAATCCAAATCTAATCAATCTTAAAGTGAAGCTATGCTTTCCATTTTCAGAACAATGCCAAAGTCAAATCCTGTGTACCATTTACAGAACAACCAATGCAGTTGCATAAAAAACTCTGATTGATACATCTTAATAAGCGTGAGGTCATTCAATTAATGCAAATGCTGATCGACCGATTGGTGGAAATAACCTTAGACGTGTACTTTAGGAGTAAAACGAGTTAATGTTGATCTTTGGCGCCCGGGACAGGTATTTTATGGCATTACAATACATAATTCATTGTTTGGTTTGCATTTATTGCTTTGATTAGAGGCTTTATATGATTATGACAATGCCATCGTTATGCACATCATACGATTCTCAGCCAGCAAACGTGACATGCTCTTCGCTTTTGGACTTGGTCGTTTTATTTTCTGGCCAAGTACTCAATTAAATAAAATAGGTAAAGCCACTGAATACTGCAAAAAGATAGTATGGCTTGTGTCGGGCGTTGTGTTTTGCCCGCCCATCCATTTTCATGTGTGCGGAACGAAATGGAAGAGTGGCAAGGGGCGGCACTGGGTTCGCTGCATCATGATGCATGTTCCATGCCACGTTCTACGTATGTTGGCATACACCCAATGCCCCATGCCGATTGTGAAGTGTGCAAAACTTTCAAACACCTCTCGCTATTAATAGCCGCAAATATTATTAATGACTGGGCAGCAGTTGGCTGCAATGCACTGTGGTGGTCAACTTTATTTAACTAAAAGTGTGTTATATTGCAAGCTTGAAATCTTTATATAGATAAGGTATGCTTTCAGCTAATATTTTAATTAATATTAATTACCTAATAAAGGACATATATTTTAGAGGAAGAAATAATACGAATTTTGATAATATTTAGAGATTTTCCTATGAACTGAAATGTATAGCTATTCCAACTCTGATTCCACAGTGCCTTGGGACAATTGAAATGCAAACTAGCTGGCTTCCAACTGGTAGCTGGCCAACAGACAGCAGCAGGTGCATCGGCGACCAGGCCATATGGGCACCATGAGCTCATCATCAGCGGCACGCACCCGGCGAACGGACGACCTTGGAAAGGGGGTGGGGGGAGTGAGCGAGGGAGTGAGGGAGGGGGCGGTGCATTGCAATAAATGACACGCGTCCCAGCATCAGATCGGCATATTAAATTGCAATTAACAGGTAATTACAATTGAGTGTTATTGCGCAGGCAGAGAGCGGGATTACACTGGCTGGAGTTAATGATGATAGTCCATCTGTGTGCATTTTCAACGGCTTTTCCGACGCCACCAAATTAACCCAAATGCATTCGACTCGCTGCCCAAGGTATCGACTAGTGGGGCACATGTCAAATTGATTTGTTGCGGCTTTTTCCCAGCAGGCATTCAATGAGCTGTGACGGGAAAACCTTTTCAACTCAACCGAGCTGTGCAAGATTCGTGTACAAATGTCGTATGCAAATCAGCGCAAATTCTCAAATCCGCCTAGGGTTGGCTCAGAAAATTTATGACCAACGATCAAAGTGAAGTCGTAGGTGCATAAAATGCATAGTTATATGTTTTACTTTGTGTCTAAGCAAATACTAGCATTTCAAACAAAGTAGAGAATAAGTTCACATTTTAATGAGTTGTATTAAAAAATTAAATGCAATTAGTAACATTAAATATGTAATTTTGCCATCAAGTTCGTAGCTTCATTGTCGCCCAAAACTTGCCAAGCACATTTAATGGTCACAGTTTGCTAACTCAACTGCTCTAGTTACACTTGCACCTAAATGCCCTGAAAATGTTTTCGCTTTTTGAGCAATTCCATTAAATATTTCCACCCATCCCCAGCATGCAATGTTAATTTCTCAATTGTCGCGTGCAATGGCAATACCCTGTAACAAAAAGCTTATAGGGCTAACTTTTTAAAAGTAATATTATATGAAAAATATTTGATAAGTATATGTAAAAACTGTTCATCTATGAAATATAATAACATTGACCGACATAAACCATTAAGAGGTATGTAAGTGTGCCTTACCCTACACTCTAATTTCATTTGCAGCTTTTAACTGCACTTGGCTGTTGAAAAAGGTAAAAATTATCTACGCCAAATCATCGCTGCTTTTGCCGCTTGCTGTTGTTCTTGCTTTCATTTGTCGGGCTTATTCTGTACGATCTACAGATCTACAGTTCCCCATTGTTTCAGACCCGACACTTTTCTCGCCACATCTCATCGCCTTTTGCCGACACAACGGCGCTTTCTGATGCACCTGAGTGCGTTTAGAGAAATATTTTCGCTATGACAGGAAGTGAGCAGTGAGACAAGCGCCAAGAAAAATGTCGGAAAAATCATCTTTGGCACCATGACATGTTTGAGGGCGGTGATTTATTTCCAATAAAAGTATTAACAACATTTTTATGGCTGCAGTGATGACAGAAACAACAGCGAGAAATCACCGAGCATAATAAAAAGTGCAAATAATTATATAAATTGTACAGAGACATGGTCAAGCGAAAATTTCATGCACTGTTGACCGTTGGCTTTTTGTTGGCCCACCGACCTTGAAAATATTTTGCAAACAAAATATTGTTTTTGGCAAATTAGCAAATGCAAATAGTGGCTAACGACGAACATTTGTCATTGATATGCGTGTCACTTTAGGTATGGAGGGTATTAAAATGGGGGAATCCATTTATGAGTTGGAGAATTTGTAATTCCCAATTTGATATTTTTAAAGTAGTCATTTTGCATAAATCAATACCTAAAAGGTATGAAATATTTGTGTCTTTCTAACTTGTTTAATATTCTCCGAATTCGGTAACAATCGAGGTTGCATGATTCTATTTGTCAAACACACTTAAGGTAGGTATCTTCCAGTGGTGGCATTAATGCAAAATGAAACGCACTTACTTAGCTTTAAAAGGCATTTAATTTTCATTTAGCCATGTTAGCATTGTACTCACTGCTGATGGCATTTTTAATTAGACACTTGCCAAACGTTTGCCATCTGTCGCCTGTCGATTAGTAGTCATAGTTTCTCATAAGCATAGATATAAAATCTAGCACTCCAACTTACCTGGATGCCCAAGACCCCACATTGGGCGGAAGGCTAGCCGGTTGCCTGTGGATGGGCAGTTTCATTGCTTCATTAGCATCGAGATTTGCCTTATGGAATGGCGCTCACATAAACATTGATTGCCGCCAACAAAAGCCACACATCGACAGCCAGATTGCACATTATATGATGTGGGAATCCAGATATATATGGCCAGATATTTAATGGTTGGCAACAATGTATAAACCCGTACTAATCTTGCCGACAGCAAAACAGCGGGTGTGGAAACGTAATACATGTTGATCTCATGTCCTTAGTATTTATTTGTTTTAAACTACAATTACTTATGAGCTTAAAAAAGATGTCAATTGTGCCTGGTCAGCAGTGTCACAAACAAACTTTTAAAATTGTTAACAAATTAGTGTTGCTGCCAACTCATAAGCAGATTAATGTGACAGTCAAAGTACACAGATAACTTTAGTTAAACTATACCTCTCAGTTGTTTAAGTAGGAAATATTATACCTAATTTAGCAATTAAAATAGGATAATTGAAGAGTACTTTGCCAAGAAAGCTGTCAGTATCCGCTAACAGTAATTTATTTTTTTTTTAAGGAGTATGTTGAACGTATTTCAAAGATTGCGCAATTATATTATACTTTTCCACCTACGGCTTAAAGTTCATTGTGCCCAATCCGAAGGAAATTTTCGGCTATCCGACGATCACGTGCTGAAAGTCGGCGTTGCGCAATCGAAATGGCAATATACTATATAAATAAGGCCTACTGATCCGTTGATTGACGGATCTGTGCTACACGATCTCCACTACTCCGATTGTTCAGTCTTGTCCAATCCACGCCCATGTCCAAGTAACCATGTAAAGCAAAGCTGAGATCACTGGCAAAAGCTCATGTCGAAACAGCCGCTGAGCAAACTCGCTAAACGGTCGTATGTGAGCAGAATATTGAGTCCGCAACTCGGTAGCGGACAATTTTACGATGATTTAATGAGCTGGCACCGGGACCGGGACTGAGACCACGTCCGATCCCCACCAGAAACTCCGACGCGTAACACGGGTTTGGCGAGCGGACCAGAAGCGGCACAATTTCTACTTAAATGTATTTTATTGGCGCTCGGGGCGCTGCCGAGAGCACAAATCAAATCTAACTGGAGTGCTTAGAGTGCCATAGAGAAACAAACAACATTATTCACCGCTCTGATTTGGCCAAACAAATCCGAACCAATCGATAATCAAAAGTCCAATTCAAGTGCCTTCATTGATGGCTTGTGGTTCCTAACGTATTTCTTCGCTCTAAGCCCATACCCTCACTGAGGTCAATCGATTATTGTGAAAAGAGAAACAAGTAAAGGCATCCATCTGTTTGAATTGAGATTGAATAGTTTAGTACCTACTAGCTTTGTATCTGATTTAGATTTCAAATTGTACGTACTGTATTGTGTATATAGATTTTCAAATTTATTTTTAAAACTTGATATAGGGCATACTTCTGTAGACTACTGTGTCTAGCCTTCAACAGATTGCTTCGTTTTGTTCGATTTTTAACTTGGCAAATGAATAATGATTCATAACTGTGGCCTGTTCTCTGCACCGCTCCCTTTTGGTCTGCTGTTCGATTCTTGAATTCAATGTACATGTCGTTGCTATCTTGTTCTTACAAATCGCGTGCTGATCGAGCACTTGCTACCCCGCACTCCTGGCATTTTGTTCCTGCTTCGCCCTGTGTTTGACAAGAACGCTACACACGATTTTAATGATTCCCCGCGGTCTGTGGCTGTAGCTCCAATAAGAATTATGATTTTTTCAATGTGGTTTCATTAATTTTGCTTGCCCCCCGTATTCCTGCGTGTTCTGAGCCACCGCACTGTTGGTGTTGATGGCGACTTTTACTTGGTGCCCCTCTAGCCATCTCTTTGGGATTTCTAATTTTGACTCTGCTTCGATGGTAAGCGTGTGCCAGTTCCTTGAACTCACGACAACAACAGGGCAACTTAATTAACTTTCAATCACTTTTCAAGTTCTGGAAAAAGTATTTCGCTCCTCTTAGTTGAAGGGTCGTTGCATAATGGTAGCTTCAAAGAGATAGGCCTGGGAGAATGAGGTGTTAATTTGGTTCTTAAATCAGAATACGAGTAATGATTGAAAAATGTATAAAAAATATAAAAAATAATCTTTGCTAAGTTAATTTAAACTAAGTGAGTCGTTTTCTTAACGATGGTTAGATCGAGATTAGATACGAGTCAGATTTGGTTTGAAAAATGCTGCTTCTGTTTAAACAAATTCCAGTTAAATCAGACAAAGATCTTTGAATGGCATTTGAATGCCCGCCCAGTGACTGCCAAACTGTGTCGCCGATTAGGCAGGTGATCTCATTGCTGACCAAAAGAGTCAGGCGTGCAGAAATCCGCTTAAGATTCGAGTTCTTCGACTTCCCCTTAAAGGAAGCACGCAGATTGGCCTCGCTTTGTTCTAATTGCGCTTGACTGATTTTTATAGCCGACTTGGTATAGGTTATTAATCAAAGAGGTAACACACATCTTTCCCTTTATTGTATTTTAATTGCCTGGATTCATGACCATGTTCGGTATGATGTCACCCCATCCAGCCGGGTAATTTGTCACTCATCACAGCAACCAAGCAAATCAATGCCAATGACCACAATCCGTCTAAACACCTACTCTTCTACTGGCTGGTTGACTCGCGCCATCTTCATTGCCGCCTTAATCATCATCTTCATATCCATCTCCATGTCCATTTCTATCGCAGGCTGGGATGGGAGATGGGAGTCCACTCCAGTTGATGCCACGTCCATAAACTGGGCGCTTGTTTGTTGGTTTTTAATTGGCAGCACCATAATCTATCATTAATTTTGCCATAAATTGTTTCCATCAATGCGAGGGCTGCCGATCCGGTTGCCTTGCCCGGATCGTATTATTTATTTTTATTTTTCTATAAAGCGTTCTTTTTATCTGCGTTTGCAAGATTTATGCGAGCGGCTATAAAATAATATGCTGCCATGGCAACGCCATTCGCAGACAATTCGCAGACGGGGTGCGGATGTGGATAAGGTAAGGTGCTCTCCTCGGATCCTCGCATCCTTTGGGCCCATGGCAATGGCAACTATTTAGCCGGCTAAAAATAGCGCCCTGCACACACATACCGCAGCAATTGCAATCACTCAGTTTGTTGCTTAAGTCTTTTGTTTTATTTCTGTTTGCATTTTTCAGTGTCAGTCTTCTGCTGCTGTAAAGGATCGGAAGAGCCCAATCGGCTGGGGATCGCCTCCTCTCCGCCTGGCAGCCAGTGAGTTATGCAGTCAGCAGTTCATAGAATATATCTCCCCAGTCGGTGCTGTTCCCAAAGATCGGCCAGAAAAACCCAGTGCGCCTTGTTATATATATTTCATCACAATGTAAACTATTTTCCACAGTGCCGCGTGATTGGGCTTTGATTAATCATATGAAAATAATTCCTACCTTTAATGAGCTACTCCTCTAATTAGGTAAGGAATTCTTTGTTTCAAATTTTTTTAATGCCTGTTATTTATATATTTTCTTTTTTTTTCCAAGTGTCATATACGACAGGACCCTGTGATTGATTCCAGTTAGAATCCCCAACTCCTGGCTTTCAACGGCACGCCTGGCCATCAAACGCGGAAGACCGGCAGTCTGGCGAAGATTTCAATGAAACAACGCCAATGGGCTAAATGGAGTATTGGGTATTCATGACGGACCTGGTCGATGCGCCGCCTGCACCACCGAACCAACTGTCCGTACCATTCACATACACATTTTGTAATAAAATTAATGACACGTCATTACCTTAATATTGTTGTTACAATGTGAGCCGCAAGTACTCTCGCACTCACATCGTGTTTGGCCATGGACATGGTCATGGACATGGACTTGCTTCGGGTATTGTGGACCTGGCGATGGCCACTTGGTTGATGGGTGAACATGAACCTGGACCTGGACCTGGGACCTGGACCTGAACCGTTACCAGTCGGTCCAGAGCTGGAGGGTGAAAAAATTTCTTCATTCTTTTGGGGCCCCAGCACCCGTCATTAGTTCTAAAGCATTTAGCGTTTAAATTGATAAACAACATTTACATGCAAATTGCGGTAATTTAACGATAACATCTTTCTGAGTGGCCAAGAGGGTAAGAACGGTTCTCAGTTCTCAGGCCTGCTAATGAGCCTGCACTTAGTGCCAGCCCTGGGTGGTTAAGACGTGAATGGTAATTGAATATTAACCCAAAATCCGAGCGAAGATCACCACAATCTCTTGACAAATTTGCGGGTCAATGGGCTGCCAGGGAATCGTAGGATTGTGGGATTTATGCGAGATCGGCACGCCATGTTGTCGCTGTGATGTGGCGGCTTGAATGCCAATAGTCGCTCCTCATTGATGCCCTGGCATTCGTGTAATTGCCCTTTGAGTGGAAGAGGCGGGTCTGCAGGAATCCGCCTTTGTGACAAGGACTGTGACAGCCAGATATACGTTAATTGATGGTGCGTGATTCCAGTGAGTTTGTGTCTATGGAAGTCAATGCCCGGATTCCTGGGCCAAGATGGCACAAAACTGGCCAAAAGACTCCATCAACTCCCACCCACTCGCCACTCACTACTGTTTGAGAATCAACGGGGCACTTCCTGGTTGCGCTGTGCTCGCAAAATTGCACAATTGCAATGCGCATTTACTTATGCAAATTGCACATATTTGCCCGGACGATGCGCAAAATATTAAAATATTTTTATGACTTAATAAAACATTTTTTATTAAATTCGAGCAGCCAGCGCGCATGGGCATTTCGAATGCAAATCGCATGCAGCAACTGCAGAGCAATCGCCTGCGGCCCAAGGCTTTGGCTTTAGAATTTGAAATATCTTTGAATTGCAACTGCCAATCGTGCATGAAGTCGGACTGTGAGCCGCAGATATAGCCGCTGCCCCGCCCCCTTTTCAGCCCCCTTGTCCGGCTGAGGTAGCAAAAGTTAATGTTTTAAACATAGTGCCGTGCACTTTTCTCTCAAGGCAAGCGTATAATTTAAATTTAAAATAAATAATAAGAGTACGATGATGCAACTGGAATCGGCTGTTCAGCACTAGTTATCCCCTATAATTGATTTGTACTGGCAATGGAATATACTTTAACATTTGTGAAAACATTTAATTTTTAATGAAATTATTACATTGGCGAATTTCTTCCCCTTGGTACTCCTTTTCCTGGGTTTCCTGAACATATCATAAATCATATTCCAATTATTATGTGAATTAAAATTTGGTGTTCCAAAACGACCTGCTGTTGAGATCATATATCAGAAACGGATGTACTGAGCCCCAAGCGCAAGACTTCAATTTCCTTGATGCTCCCTCTTGCCAAACGAAACCCATATGCCCGAATTTAAAAATTCGCAATGGAGGCCACATAAATTCAGAACGATTGCTCGCTCGCCTGCTCCTGCTTTTATTTCAACAGGAAGAGCGATCCAGAATCGAATGCAATTCGGAGTCAATCCGCGATGATCCCGCTGAGCGATTCGTGGATGTGGTGGGTAGCTCATAAATCTGGACAACATGTGCGTGTTACGGAACCACCAACAAGGCGATGGTGATGTTTGCTTGCCCGCCTATAAGGCGTGGCATCCGATCCGAGAATTTCAGCGGGTTTCGCGGTATTTCTATCTAATTAGACGAAATGCCATAGATGCTCAATTGGCGCCTAAGTGTTTGTGACCAAACGGAGCGACTTGATCTGATTAGGCGCGATCGAATCCCGATCGATTGCCGTTCTAATGCGTCTCGTCCTACTTGGGCATGGTAAACAAGATTCAACAATTTGTAGCCAGTTGGTTGGTCCATAAATGGCATCTGCTGTAACGGTAACACTTTGCCAGCCTGGCCAAGTGCGATTTTCATTTCGATTGAGTTATCTGCGCAACTGGTCCAACCAGCGCGGCTAATTTGCGGTTAGTGTTAATGAAAACAGCAGAAAAAGCGCAGAACAGCTGGCCACCCACTCGCCAATAAACAACTTACCCTGACACTGGCTGCCAAAAGCGGGCAAGAGCATTTTTTGGCCATGTCGGCAGCAGCTGGCTAATATATATGTACCGGCTAACTGTACTTGAAGCGACAATATATCTATGCCATCATTCAGGTCGCTAAAATACGAAAAAAAGCATAGTCGGTTGGTGAATCGAAATCGCTGGTACCTCTACAAGTATGTTCAAGAGTGGAATAACAAGTCGGTATCTAAGAGCTTCAAGGAAATGATGAACTTAAAATCTTTTCCAATTTACGTTATATGGAACGTCAGCACTTTAAATGGGAAATGATTCCTTTGAAAGCGGAGGAATAGCATTCATGCTTGGCCTTCGGAAAGATCACCATTAGATTCTCTGCCGAATCATACACATCAGAGCAATTTTCGAATTCTTCACACTAGTGCAGGGGCGTCCAACTTATCCAAAGTTCATTATACCCAATGTATCCTCAAGATATCGGGCAACGAAGAAGCCGCCGGCGGATTGTGATAGCAGCAGCAGCCGTTGTTTATTTACCTGGATGCCGGGAGTTGGGAGTTGGATGTTGGTAGTCGGAGGAGGAGGCACCGAGTGCAGCCAGATAAAATCATTGACGACTGGCAGCCGCCGCGTATCCGTATCACGATCGCCCAGAAATGCACTAGCAATGCGGATGGTACACAGGAAAAATGGTTGCTACTACAAGATAAGTAAGCTGAATGTGTGGTTAACTAAAAAGAAGAACTTTGTGCTCGAAAACTAACCTGAAATCCTAGTAAATCCCGACTAAAAAGTAGCACCAATCGATCTGTTGGCATTTTCGTAAGTTACTTATTGTTTCCAGTGCAGTGCACTTGACTTAGACTCCAGTTTCCTTGGCGGGATGTGCTGGGAGCGGTGGCCTGTCCACACATTGCACTAATTATGTGCCTGCCGTGGAATCTAGCGGTTCTGCTGTAATTTTTTCGCGTAGTTTTCAGCCATTTCCGTGGGCGATCCGCTGGTGAACTGGCGGCAGTTTGCGGTGGAGATTCGCAGCTGCGTGATCTCCGCGAGATGGAGATCAGCCGTGGCCATAAATTAGAAGTATGTCATTTGGCGGCTACCGCGACTCCAGAGACTTCGAGACTGCGAGACTCTAAAGATCCAGAATCGGCATTCGGCGGCTGTAATTTCATGCCCAACTCGGGGGACGTCGACGACCCACTCTATGGATATCCAATTTCGTAATAAAGCATAACGAATTATATGCACTCGACTTGCTTTATTTCAACTGACTGGCTCTTTTTCAGTTTTCAGTTAACGGTTTTGGCCGGTTGCCCGTTTGGGAGTCGAGCGCCAAGCCAGTGGAAGAGGTAGAAATTGCATGCCTGCTAACATTGCTTTGTTTCTCTTCTTTGCATTTTATGCATTTCTGCAGCAGCAGCGGGCAGCAGCCCAAGAACTCTCATCGAATATGCGATTTATGCGGCAATTTGTAAACGAAAATGGCTCTTGCCAAGAATTATTATTGTCCATCATGAAAGGGGAGAGCTAAAGAGCTAAGCCGCAAAAAGGCATTCGGCGGTGGGTAGAATGTGAGTTAAGGAGGCACTTTGCGGCATTTAGCGAATATTACGAATTTATACCCATTGCATACCATAAAAACAAAACTATGTGGTCGTTTTCCCCCCAAACCCATCCTTTTTTTATACATTTTTTTTTGATTTATTTTTTGATAAAAAATTATCAGTTTTTTTTCGATAGCAGTAAAAATAGTTGTCCAAATGTGGAATGCCATACCTCGTCGAATTCGTAACAAAATTCCCTATCGATCCATGTACATACATTGAAATGCTAATTTTTGACAATTTTTCGCTAATTTTGATGATGGTACCCCTTATCAAAAATGCAAAAATTCAAAAAAAACTTTTTTTCAAAAATCAAAAAAGGAGGGATACACATAGTTAGCTATGTTTATTAGCAGCACAAAACAGTCTTCATTTTAGCTGTGCGCACATTTTTGACCAAGTTATGGCCAAAACGCCGATTAAAAATATCAGATTTTGTATACATTTTTTGTTAGTTTATTGTTTAGTTTATTTTAAACAACAAGAAAAAATGCCTAGAGCAAGGGATTCAAGATTTCCTTGACTAAAATGTTTATATTACATGTAAAGCATAAAGTACTTTGGAATATTATTAGGTATTACACATAAAGCCCGTATCTAAGATACAAGTATAATTTTGGTTGTCTCGCAATACTCCCCGATTCTGGTCATAGCTATTTATCCCGACTGCCAAAGAACACATAACTTAGATTTCGAAACATAAAATCACCTCGAAGCCCAAGGCAGATCCCCGTTTCTGCCGGCAGATAGTCGTGTGCCGAGTCTAGGGCGCTTATGTATTGCCAAAGCGGCAAAAAACGCATAAAATTCGCAAAATGGGAAGCCTTGAACTTGACCCGACCTAAAAGCAGAAGCGGCAGCTCCGGCAGCACCAGCGGCAATAACAATAACCAGAGAGAGTTGGCAACGAAATCGAAGCTCTGACATTGACGCCCTGGCCCGTGGATGTGGGATCTGAAATCTGGGCTGCCTTTGAGGTCTGTGAGCAGGGCAGTCAGCCGTGTAAGAGGTTCAAGTTGAAGACCAAAGAGCACAGCTTGAAATGTTATTACATGCGGGAGCGGGGTATCCGAACCCATAACCCGCAAAAATCAAAACAAAAAAAAACACAAAGAAATACAAAAACAAAAAAATACAACACAAAATGAAAAAGGGTAAAAAATTAAACCTTTTGACACAAGCGACGCTCGGATGGGCACAAAACGAAGTTGGGCTGTGGTTGTTGCGGCCAACATGTGGATGCTGCCAATTACTTGTTGTAAGCCATCAACATCAAGCGATTTTGCCAGGCCATCCCAGCCAGAAGTGAACTGAGCTGAAGTGAAGTGAAGCCACCAACTCGTTGGCGGTGTTGGTGGTGTTGATAGCCATCTTCTTCAGCTTAATTTAGCATGTCTGCGCGGCTCAACACTTTTCGCAGCCAGTCGCCCTCGATCGCCATGCCCATGCCCATGTTACTAGGGAGTCCAAGTCCAAGTGCAAGTTCCAATCCCAATCCCATTCCCATTCCCATTCCCATTCCCTCGACGGACGTGCCCATTTGGCAACTTGATAATCTCTTTCTTAAGCTCGGCGGCCAGCGCCAATCACTCAGAGCCCAGCAGAATCCGCAACCCTTGGCGAACACTCTATTCCAGCTCCATTCCTCATCATCAAACGTGAGCGCTGTGTTCCTCTTTTCTGTAATTGTCTTAAATCAATCACAGAAAAGTGTTATTATGACAGCGTTATTAATCGTGACAGCGCACTCTGCAAATTGCCCAGGACCATCAGACCAGTGGACCATTCAACCATTCGACCATCCAGCCCATCAGACCGCGATGGTCAGTCGCTGCCGAAAGACACACCATGCCATACCTAATGATTTGAACTTGGACCGACATTAGTGCATAATGCATAGGGATTGGGGATTGGGGTAACCACCTCCTTGGGCCCACCTCCTCCATGGCCATATGCGGCCCACGCGGCGATCGTCATTAAATGCAAATTATTTCCATTTCTGTGCCAATTGCTGTGCTACATTTTGGCTTTCATCGTCTCGGGCTTCCACAATATTCCCAGTTCTATTTTTTATTCTTATTGCTCTGAGTTGGTTCTCTTCGACGAACCGTTCCTGTGTTCGTGCGCATCATCAAAAGCAAATCATCAGCCAAAATAGAAATGCCATTCCACGTACACACCGCTACCTCCAGCCAAAAGAAATTTCTCCATAGTTTTATTGATTTTTCATGTCTTACAATTGGCCCGAGCAAAGTTACAGTGGTAAGGGAATATGAAATAAGTTTAGACTTTTCTGATGTCTTCATATGAAGTATAAACTTTAACTTTATTTAGAAAAAATGCATATTTCACTGGTACTTTCATTTAAAATAATTCTGGAAATAAGTTTTCATAATTAATTGCTCCTTAATTGAACAATCCCACTGTACCTTGGCATAGAACGTCCATCATAATTGCGGCTCTGCTCGTTCTGTGCATCTGATTAGAATTACAGAGCCAAGAGAACTGGCTAGGAAATGTGATTGCGGCTGGCAGGAAATTGAGGTCAGTGTTATGATTGTTTTGCGGATGAGTTTTCTGCCTTTGTTTCTTCGGCATATTTCTGCAATTTGCGCTAAATTGGAAGAGGCCGACAAACCGAACTCTTGAGGGGCATTCTTTCTATGGGGAGATGGGGACTAAGGTAATCCCAGTGGACTCACTCAACCCGCCTCAATGTCCATTGACACCAGTCGCCACTTGAGTCCAGATCAAACAAACTGGTCCCATTAGAAATGGCATGGCCAAAGAGTTTTTAGCACCCGGAGTGCGAGCGTAAAAGATGTGTGGGCGTGGCAGATGAGGTAAGACAGGCGCTTAAGCAATTCGCGCCTCTGGGCAGCAAACAAAAAAAAAAAATAGAAAAAGTAGAATGGCAGGAAAAACGTTTTCTAACCACAGCCAAGATTCTGCAGCGGACCTGACCAAAAGCCGCTGCTGATTTATTATTTGCGTGTGTTATTTGGCTCACACACAATAACGCCCCAGTCGTAGATCATGCTTGAGCTGCTCCACCAACTTGGCTTTCGGTCATGGCCAACTTGGGGCACACACATTCCAGTTGACAGTTCATTTGCCTATGTGATTTGCTGCCCGGAGTCTGCGCCCTCCCAAAAGGAGCAGAGGAAAAAGAAAGGCTGGCATACGCAATTTATGACTGGCACTGGTAGCTGCAACTGCAACTACAACTACAACTGCCAATGCAACTCCCAGTTGCAGTGGCAACTTGCATTTCTAATTAGCATTTACAAATGGCTGCCGCCTGGAGAGCCCTTCGGTGGCTTTAGTGGCTCATTAGGAACTCGAGTGCTGACAGTCGGCCAAGTGGAGTTGCTAATTTGTCACCCAAAGGTATTTGCTGATGCCCAGCAAAATGCTTGCACGTCCCTGGGCTCAGGAATTTATGGTAATAGAAGTGCGTAGCCGACAGGTTTTAAATGCGCTTACTGTCAAACTGCGGGGTAAATGGCCATTTAATTATTTCTAAAACATGTTAGTATCGGTAAGAGTTTAAACTAAATTAAATATTTTATTGGAAATGCTTAGGAGAGGACAGTTAAGAAGGGTTGCTGTACAAATTACTCACAAATCACTTAAGCTATGAAGTAGCACCTTAATTGACTAATGGTTCTGTTTCTTATTGAGTCTTTTTAAAAAGAATTTCTCGTGCGAACAAATATAAGCTGTTGACTTATCGTATCACAGTCTAGCTAAAGTACTTAAAGACAACACATTGCTTAGCCCTTTATGAAGAACCATTTAATGGTCTTAGCCACTCAAAGCTGGGCCATCAAGCGCAAATTAACCAATCACTTAACATTCAAATGCCAGTCCAGAGCACACGTGCGCCAAGGACTCTTTACGTGGGCAGGGGAATGAGATCTTAGCTGTCATCCCTGGCGACTCGGAGTCGTCTGCCTAATCAGCATCTCGGGAACGGAGCCGTTCTAGGATGGGTGCGGTTTTTAGCTGCTCCTCCTCTCTGGTCGAGTGTGTGCTTGCAATTTTTAATGGCTCTCGGATCGCTGTGCTCCGTTCTGAGGCAAGTCGGCAATTCACTTGCCTCCTTGGCAATCGGCCAAAACCGAGACGACACTTAAGCAGTCAAATGACCGATGAGCAAACAGCGCAACTGGTTTCCATATACCTTCCCGCTGGAGCTGCAAATCTATGAGTTCTCCAATTTAATATTCGGTCATGAATTTGCAGTTATGTGTGAACGAGCGGTTGCCCGAAGACATCTTCAGCGATTGGTAATTGCTTGGCTGCACTCGGATTGATCTGACAGCAAGAGATGAAAGTGTGTCAATGGCCTAATTGGCCGTCTCTGGTGGGTGTCCGATCAATCATTTCGCTGAGCTACCGTTATCCCAGTCGCAACTCACCTGACATATGGACCGATCAAGCTCCATTGTACCGGTCTTTAATCCAAGTTTACTTCGGAGAAGTACCCCAAATAACACACAATTGAAGCTGTAGGCAAAATCAAAACTCTTTTTTGGTAATTGGATGTTATTGGATCGGCTCACCACTGCTATTTGAAACTCTTTTTTTAGAATAGCGATAGAAAGTACACTTGCATTAAGTTATTAAAGCGGAAAATAAGTTTAAGAAACTGTAACATTTATCGCATATTGTTTCAAGTGTAATCCCGATCGAGATCAATTTGTCTGTTTCTTTGTTTAGCCCAGAGTGCAATCCTGGCTGAAGGCCTTGCGGCAGCTTAGCCGTTGCAGACCCTTCATTAAAGCTACTTAAACTGCGGCTACCTAGGAAGGGGGGATTTAAGGGACGACTCATCTTTAATTGGCAGTCGACATGCAACAGTTTCATTTTTCAATGTTAACTGTAAAAACAAACACGTTATCCCCCGGCCGTTGTATACAAATCAATTTGGCATCGCCGGATCGAAAGGACCACACTGGGCCAGTGGAGTCAGGAACTTGGAGAGCCTAGAAGATGGGAACTTACCTGGAATTCAATTAAGCCGCCCCAAATGAATCCTGCGTGAATCGAACCAGCCCCCAGCACTGCCACAAACCGATCTCAGTATCTCAGTGTAACTGCGAACCCATAATTAAAAAATTTTAGCTCTGGTTGAAATTAATTTTGAATATATGCTGGCACTTGACTTGGACATGGACGCTTTTGATGCCGAGCCGCCGTGCAAATTGCCTAGCCGAGGCATCAACTCCCGGCCATGGGAACGGGGCTCACAATCCGAATAAGAATCAGAATCAGAACCAGAATCCTAGAGATGGCATGAGATGAGATGAGATGAGTTGGCCTGACGCGCGGATTAAGTTGAGCATTCAAATTGAAACTGACATCCTCGCCAGGGCACAGTGATCTGCACTGCCACGACGCACCACTTCCACATCCACTTGCACTTCACACCGCCAGTCGCTTGTCAACGCACCACCTCGCACCACCGCTCATCAGCAGCCGGCCAGTGGGTTCTTGGATAGCCACTTGGATGGTCGTAAAGAAAGAAGGGAAAAAAACAGAAACCCTGGAAATTAGTTACATTGTCTGGGCTAATAAAACACAGTGCCAAAGTCATAAAAATGCGTTCTGCAGATCGCGTTCTCTGCATTTAATTCCATTCCTGCCTGCCCAACTTCAATGCCAAATCCATAATTAAATGCACATAAAAAGGGGGAGACCCCTTGATGGTTGCAAAATATTTGCAAACGGCGCTAATTCAATTAGACAAAGGCACTCAACAGGCGCAAATGAGAGCCAAGTGTTGTGTGTTGTTCAGTGGCTTCTGTTTGGTCTGTGTTTGCGCTTGCATTTGACTAATGCCTACGTGGCGGTGTAGGAGGAAGTGGTCCGGCGGTTATGCAACCAGGTCAACAGTGGCACGATTCGCCAAGCTCTGACTATGATGAACACCTTGTCCGAACGCCCAAACAATCCATCAACTGACTCCGCATAAGAGCTGCGAAAATAGTTACCTTTGGCGTAGCACTTAGTGGGTTGCGAAATGTGTTTCTCAAAGTTCCGAGAAAGATTTCACGTTTCCTCAGCTTGAAATTGGTGCACTCAAATTAGTGCACAATTATATTTAATATTTGAAATAGCGTTGTTCCGTCTTTTGTGCGATTATCTTCTTTTCAGTTCAACTGGTTTTGTTTCCTCACCATTCAGTCTTCTTTTGAGACGATTGCTGACCTCATAGTCTGTTCTAGGTGCTCATTAAAAAACTCACCAACTGTGGGCTTTTTATTTGAATTAATAATAAATAAAAACGTTTCATTGTTATTCGTAAATTTTTCATTAGTCTTGGTTAGGTTAAAATGGTGACTCATTCAATAAATGTAAAGTTTAAACAAATTACGAAATACAGCACATTTAACTGGGTGCGTCAAGTTCACGTAGAGTCACATTCATAAAAGTACTTTTTTTTACTTACAAGTTTCCCCACCTTAAATTAATCATGTAATGACAAATCACATTTTCCAAATTATTTATATTTGGTTACCACCCGCTGATGGTTCTTGACAGTCATTAAAACTTCTCCATAAGTAAAAACTACTTACTGAGTCATAGTCTGTAGCTCAAATAAAAGTAAAACCGCAGCAACTTAACTCGTTGCAGTTTCTTTTACTTGCGAATTTGCAGTGTCTAATGCAATTTAATGATCTGCCAGTCAAGTGTGATGTCATGGCATCGATTGTAAATACCACGAATGAAATCGAATGCCGAATTTTGCCACAGACACGGTCCGTAAGCAGATGGTTATTTATGTTGTCGGCATCTCTGTGCCGGTGGATGGACACCCACGTAGGCGTTGATTTTAAGCTGATTTCAAAGCCAGACAAATGTGCGGCTTAACGAAAGAACGGAGTTTTGCACGCCCAGCGACTTAAAGCGAAATTCAATATGATTTTTTGCTGAACATTTTTTTGGTCATTTTTGTTGTGTCAGCGCCAGAGTCAAGTTCGTTGCTCAAGTCTTTCGTCTGGGTGGGGCAAGTGTGTGAAGTTCTCGAACCACTGATTTTATTTAAGAGGTTTTTACATTATATTTTTGTTAAGCAAATGTTCACTTTTTTAACGCATTTTAAACTATCGTCCTTTTTTTTGTCATTCCATATCTTGTTTCTATAAACACTTATACGTTGCGTCAGCGCGCACAAGTCAAGTTCGTTGCCTAAGTCTTTCGTTTGAGGCCGGGCAAACTCACCACAAAGGAGAGTGAGAGAAAACGCGAGAGCGTAACGCCAATTGGAATTGTCAAAACAGTGACGTCACGGCTGTAAACAACACTCGAGAAACCAAAACAAACCGATGCCGGCCACGTGATTATGGCCAAGTGAAACCTGTTTTGGCGAGCGCAGCTTTCCAGCTGGAAGTGTTTGTTTACCTGGGAGAGCGGATCGTTGGCTCTCCGGCGACTCACGTGCTGAGGAGGCCGCCTCTGCAATTTGTGCATTTGGTCAAGTTCAAGTGTGGTGGCTGTGTGGTGGGTTTCCTTCGCCGGTTTGGGCCAACTTATAATCTCGGCTTAGAGGCGCGCGCGCTTCAGTTTGGCTGCGAACTTCAACGTGCGAGGAGTGACCGTCGCTAGCGATCTGTGTTCCTTTTGTGGATTCTGTGAGTGGACAGCTCCCCTTTATTACTCAGGGCATCTCGCTCCCACCCGCTTACGTCGTCGTCGTTCGTTGACCGCCGCTTACGTCATTTGGTCGCTTACGTTTCGGGCTCTTTGGGGGTTTCGCTGGGTTTGTTGGGGCAGTGCCTGGACAACTTGCCGCATTCCGAGTCGCGCTTAATAACCAGCCAAGTCGTCTGCGCGCATCGTCGCACGGAAAAAAATTCAAAGGAAAATCTCGTCTTGCAAGAAAATAATTTCTTGTGTGCGCGCTTTACTGAAAGTTTTCCAAATACCACAACTGATATTCAATTAAAATAATTAAATCGAAACGTTTTTTAAACAACTAAACGCTATAGCCGTGTGTTAAATTATTTTTTTAAAAATTTCTGCAACGCTTTTAACATTTAAATGAATTTTATTTTGAGCAAAGTGATAATTATTTGGTTACAAATATTCATGATATAATTGTGACTTGTTGTTAATTTTATATTCAATATTAAAAAGATCGAATCAAGGATTACCCTTTATCATAAACTTAAAATTTGCCTCCTTAAAATTTATGTGATCTAATAATAATCATTCAAATGCTGTTGAAGTGACAAAAACATTATCCAGTTTTCACATAACACAATTTAAACACTTTCGCAATAGACGAGTCCGAAAAATGTATAAACAATAAAATTAGTTGCAAATTACTTAAATAACAAACATCAGCGAAATCGTTTAAGGCATTATTTTGTCGCTACCTATATACAATTAGCCAAATTGGCAGCAATAAAACAAATGTGCAACAGCAAGGGAACATGCAAAACCTGCAGTATCGAAACACAACGCCAACGCAATCAAAAGCCAACAACTCTATAAAAGAAACGAAAACAGAATAAAAACGCGAGCCAACCAGACAGAGCACGAGCCTTTTGGCATGAGCCTCCTCCAAGTCTGAATCTGAATCTGAATCTCAGTCTGGGGCTGATGCTGAAGCTGAGGCTGAGTCAGGGGCTCGAGCTCTGACATGGGTTGTTCTTTGGACTCCCTGCCACCTTGGAATAGGCAAAATTAACTAAATTACAACATCAACATCAACGGCAGCAACTGCAGCAACAGCAGCGAAAACGAAGCTGCAGCAAATTTGTTGGGCATGCAAATTTATGTGTAAGTGAACAGCAGCAAAAGAGGGCTCTTTGCTCTTGGCCTGGCCCAGCAAATAATTGTGTTTAAATAAAGTTAAGCGCTGCTGTTGCTGCTGTTGCTGCTGCTGCTGCTGATGCTTATGCTGATGCTGATGCAGACTACAAAAATCTCGACTGGTGGACAGTGGCCAGAACTTGGATATCGGTGTTACCTCGGCATTAAGCCATATCCGGTTCGAGGGCTCCGCGAATACTACTCTTCTGCTCGACCTGTCTAAATTTAGCACTTAATGAAGCTGCTGCTGCCGAGCTGAGCTGAGCTAAATTTGCCAATGCAAACAGATCAGCGCAATTCTGGCACTGGCAATAGCTCATCACAATTGGCAAATTAAACGCCAACACAACAAATGATCGTGGCAACGGGCCAGTGCAATTTGTAGGGGTTTTAGAGCTCTGAGGGCCAGAAAACTCAAATGATAAATGTTCGCCCCTCGCTTATTTATGGCCACTCCAATTGAGTGCAATTGATTTTTGCCTGCGTTGGCGTTGCATAACCACAACCAACAACTCATCCTATTTGCAGATCTCTGAGAGACAGAGAACGTGAAGTGGAGAAAACTGCCTGAAACCAATATCAGAGTTGCCACAGTACTTGGGTTTTTAGTGTGTGTGTGTTCTTCCCCAAGTGCCTTGTGCACTCGAAGTACAACGAATAGATATATATATATAATATATATAGTGCATATCGTGTAGTGACAAATAATACAAAATATAATTGAATAGCTACGAAAACCCCATCTCAACCAGGCCAACACCTTTTGCTTTGCGGAGAAATGAGTAACAACAAATTTTTGGTAAGTAAATCACGGAATCTTTAGCCCAAAATTAACCACAAACAAGTTTCAAATGCCTTGAAATACGCGTACTTTGATTGCCAACATATTTATTGCTTTTCAATCTACCTAATTCAGATTTGATTGGTTTTGTGGTATTTTTAGCAGTGTGGTTTTAGCCAATCAACTTAGCAAACAATTTGAATTAATAATAGACAATAATTTTTATCGCTCCATTTACGGCTTATTTGGGTTCTTAGAATAATATGGTTTTGGCGGTTATTAAATTCAGTTACTACACAAATAAGGAGAATTTATTTTAAAAAACATACAAAAGTGTTAAGTTCTACATAAGCAATTGCCTGTTCAAAAAGAATATCTTATGAAGAATCTGATCCCATTGATACACAGACTCATTTAATTAATTACCGAGGCAATTATTTTCAATCAAGATATATTCAAGTTTTTTTTCTGCTCATCAGCTGTGCCGTAGTCTAACAATTTTAGTCAGATTCACATGCTTCCTAAGTCCATATATTTATAGATATATGTATTTTTTGTTTTAGCTGTTGCTGTTCATTGATGTGAGACGGTAATGTCTACCGCCCATCGAAGGTCGAACAGTAACAGCAAAATACTTGAGGGCGGCAAATGAGATACAAAGTTGCATGTTTTTTCAGCACCATTATTATTTATACATTTTCGACAAAACAATTATATTCGTTGTTGAGTGGGGATTTAATATGAATAGGAAGGGAAAAAACTCCTGGGTCAAGATATTTATCTTTTTACGATTGGTTTCTCAGCAACAGCAAACTTTAATTTATTTTGCTCATGACTGCCTTTGTTTACTATTTAGTTTTATTTAACATAAAATATTTCAAGGCGTGTTGATATTTGTTAAACTCGCTTTGACAGCATTCAAAATTTGCAATCGGTTTTTGCTTTTGGCGCTTTCGGTTTTCCACTTGTTTTAAAAAATTATTTCACACAAATTTATTTGTGCCCTGAAGTCATGTCCGCATTCGTTTAATTTTCGGTAAATCTTTTCAAAGAGCTAGCGAAATTCTGCGTCTCAGAAAATTGCAAACAAATGTTTGCCGTGACGCCTGAATGGCCACAGCCTTGAATATAAATCAAAAAAAAAATATATATATAAATATAGCTAATCGGGGCTCGGCACGATACGGCAATGGCCACAGCAGCCGTGTAGAAGGTTCGAACCAATATTAAGTAATTTTATTATGAGAGGCAGAGGCCTCAAAAGTAAGTGTATTAAAATAAATTACAGCGGCTGCCAACTAATTGAATTCAGCGCAGCCTCCTGCTAGGTCACGAAGGAAGAGAGACATCACTTTCAACACCTCGAAGGGCTCAGTCCCAGACCTGGTATCTTTATACATGCACTCGCATATATATATATTGTAAAGTTCGCTGAACATAATCATTAAGCGCAATTTACCTACAAAGTCGCATGCCGCCAACATGGCCCGTGCAAAATTATTATTACCATACGCCCCGGCAGCAACTGCAGCCTGAACCCGAGGCACAGACACAACAAAGGGTATACTATTCCAATCCATTCCACACCATATCGTATCGGTTCGGGATCGGGGCAACGGGCCACCAGGCAAGCGAAACGAAAGACTCGAGGCACGAACTTGACGTGCTCAAATCCAAAGTGTGGCAAATCAGCTGGCTTAAATCGACCTGCATGCCCGCAAATACAACTAAACAAATAAATACTTAACATCGGCGCAACAACGGGGGAGAAAAATACACGGTATTCGAAATATAAATCGTGTGGCTTACATGGAGACAAGCCAAGTGAAAGCTGTTGGGCTGGGCTCTTTACGAAACTGTCTGTAGTCCGCGTTTTTTTACTTCTTCGCCACATTTCTGTTTTCTTGAGCACATAACAGGCAACTGTCAATAAATAATCAAAATAAACCCGAACCGCAACTCGAAATCATTTGCTAATTGACTATTTTTGGTAACTTGTCGCTTGTAAAAATATTTCAAAGGAAGTCCACGCGTTTCACAGCCAAATGCAGTGGGTATCTCAAGTATTTCATGAATTTGTGAAATGGTTTGGTGGCTGAAAAGTGATGCAATAATTTGGCTAAGTACCACGCCCAAAATGCAATTGATATGACTTTGCCAGTTGTGTACAGTCTGCTCCCAATAATGCAATATTTTATTACTCCAAGAAATAGATTAAGGAGTTCACAGCTTAATGATATGCATCTGGTCTTAGGGCTAGCGCGAAAACAAATTAAATTAATTCCCTAGCAATAAAATTCCCTCGACTTAGTTGAGGGTCCAATAAAAAATTTACTGCTGTGGACTACCCTAACATTAAAACTTTGTCCCAGGCTGTAAATATTTTACAGCCAAACTCCCTTTTTCAAGAGCAGTGTTCTTGGGCTCCTCATTTCAATGCAAGTTTGCTTTCTCACAGGAATTTTTATGTCACCTTAAGTGTTTCTACTTCAACACAAAGCGTCATGAGATCATCAAATTTATTCCGCTCGCATCATGGCAATCGGATCTTAACTGCCCGATCTGAGCCCATTCACGTTTTCGAGGAGCTACGAAACATATGTAAAATACACAATCCTATTAAAAGCTTTCGATAAGTTGGCGATGCGAACAGTACAAAAAATAATATACGAAAAATAATACGTATACATTTTGTTAATGGAAAATGAATGGCAGGCCAACTCGCACTCCCGCGGCATAAGAATCTTTTATTGTGCGTGTCTTTGAACTTTCGCTTGGATCGATTTCGGCGAAATTCGTGCAATTCATCATGGCCAAAGTAGAAATGCTATTGACAGTAATTGCGTTTAATAACACTAGCAATTTACAGTTATGTGTGAGAGGGTCCAGAATGCCGAAAGGGCAACGGGCAATAAGCATTAATCATCGGCCAGCCAAAGCAAACTATTAAAGCAGCTTAAACAGCCCCAGCGAACCTGACCGAACCAGCCCGATTCGATCGCATCGTTGCTAGGTAACTTATGCAACAATTAAGTTTTATGCTTTCCATAAATATCCAAGCAGGCAGTCCAGTGACCAGTGTCCAGCTGGAGCCACTGGCTTCCTCACCCGCCGTTTTGTGTCTCATCGCATCGATTAAACTAATTAAATTGTCATAAAGTTTGTCCCTGCCTCCCAGAGGAAAGTTCTTTCAACAAGTTTGTGTCTCAAGTCTTTTGTATGTCTGCAAAATCAACCTCGAACTTCGCTCGGCTGGGCGATCTGCCATCTGGGCATAATTAAGGTCACCGAAAATGTGATTAAAACACTTATGGCCGGCTTAACCTGTTCGCATTTGTTTAATTATCTTGGCAGATGCGTCAGTAACCTGGTCAGCTGTTTCTGAGCTGGCTTCTAATATGCGAACAGATTTCTCGTTGCTCTGTGTGCACTGTCGATTTATAAAATCTACTCAAGGCAAACAACTTTGGGGGTCTGTCTCGGGCCAGTGTGTGTGCATTGATTTCATTCGTTTCTTATATGCAAATGTTTGTTTTTGGCCAAAACCAGTTTGGCATTTGGCCAGTTACTCTCGCCCTGCTGTTCTGACATTTGCGAACGGAACAAAGCCTTCATTGGCACCGTTTTAATAGCGATTATTTTTCATGTATTCAGTGAATATATCCACCCACTTCATATCAGAATCGTAACTGTAAAGTTTTTTGCTGGTCGCGGGAATTAAAGAATATATAAACTTCAATTTCTTGATATTTCCAAATTTGAAATGTAGGTGATGATTTCACAATTCACAATCATTGTACAAAAATTTAAAATAAATATAAACGGAAATAAAATCATTGGAAGTCTTTTGATATAAGGGACTTTGGAAAGCTGTCATTGCGTTTTAAAAAAATAAAATCAAATATTTAAATTATTGAACTCATTTAAGCCTTTTTAATACCCTTGGGGCTTGTTGTATTTATTAAACCTCTTAACATTTTACACTGAATTCGCATAAACTTATATTGCTATCTGGAAACCTATCGATGTTACTGGAATTTTTATTGGAATTTCCTGTTTTCAATATCAAGATTTCCAAAGCCCATAAAAATATGGCAAAGAGTTTATGGATTTTTCTAGCAGATGCCCGATGCAGTGTTGGTCATCTAAACCAAATATGACGCCCACGTCAACAGACTGCGGCTTGGACCTGTTGGCTTAAAAGCAAAAAAGTATTAAAATCCAGGATGGGGCTTTTTATGGAGACATCAGCTGGGGAGCGGAGTCGTGGGAAGGAATCTTACCATAAGCACACCATTATCACGATGATTAAAACTTATTATTGGCCGTGTATTACTATTATTAGTAGACAGACAGTCAGGGCGGTTACACGCACGCCGAGCCTGTGGGATCGCATCGAAATCCTTTCATATTTCCAACCCAACTACAGGGCAACCAGCACACTGTATGCATATTTTTAAAACAGGCAGCGCGCGATTGCGGCCCGAACATGTTATTAATACGTAGAAACAAATAAGCAAAAACAATAAGAGTGGCGAGTGCCGGGTTCGGCAAATACTTGGCCAAAACGCGTTACAATTCTGCGGGCAGTATTGCGGCTACACCCAGAAGAGGGTGGAGAATGTAGCTGTGGGACCGCGGATGGCGGATGGCGGATGGAGGGCAGAAACTGGGTTTAGCCGCACATTCACCTGGAGCTGGGCACGACGTGCCGCTTTGGCCATTGTTTGTTGCAGTCTTACCTTGATGGTCGTTCACTCCTCGGCCTCAGCTGGATGTGCAACAACTTTTACTACTAACACACATGTAGGGGAGATATCGCCTCGACTTTCAGCGCGCCATCAAAAAAAATATGAGCGCAGTGCTGCTGCTGTACGAGAGAGAGGAGCACTAAAAATCGCTCAATAATATGTACACTGGCCATAGCAATTGAGCCAACTAGTTGGCCCGCACTGAGGATCTGCGGATCGGGGAACCCAACAATATACCCAGGCCACCAAGCCACCCCCCCAGCACCCGGCCTCCTCAATCTGATAAATAGAGTGGTTCACAAAATGCTGCCGCCGTTGTGCCTGCCGTCCTGGGCCATTTGATTGTTGTTGCTGCTCTTGGCCGGGCCAAGCCTGTTTTTGTTGCTGTCGGTTGTTGGCAATGTTTGCCAATAAGTTTTTGCCCCGGCATTGCTTATCACGATTTGTGGCCATATTATTTCAGTACTTTTTCAGATTTTTTTTATGTTTTGTTTTGTTTTTTTTTTGTGTTTGTAGCCTGCCTACGTTGTCCGTGGTCGTCGTGTTCGATTCAGGCGGCCCTGCATTTTTAACGCATATTTTGTAATTGTTGCCGCCGTTGTCTGTTGTCCCACGTTGACCTTTTTGGCGGATCCATTTGCATACGCACCATCATAGCAAAACCCGCGGAGCAAATCAAGTTCGTTGGACACCGCAGTTCATTGGCCCATTGCAAAGGATTGCCGCTGGCTGGCTGTCTAATTACAAAATGAGCTTTTCTACGCCTTTTCTGCCTTTCAGCCTTTTCTGCGCCTTCACTCCGCGTTCATAATTACCAGCAAATGAATGTTATAACCATAAAAATTAACTTTGCCCGACGCTCGAGTTATGCTTCAGTTAAATTCCTTTTTGTTTCTAAGCGAAGGCCAGCGGGAAGAACTCACAGTGATGATAGAAGACGAGATACCCAAAGTATTACGAGGGAAAAAAATGTTTCTTTCTTTCATTCCAGGCATACTTGGGAAAAATGTTAAGTACCTATAAATGGGAAACAATTTTTCCACAAACCATGAAATGCTTTATTTAATTGAAAATTACGGAATTAATGTATATACCTTTTTATGAACAGAAAATGTATCATTATTATAATATTTCACAATTTATGATCAAATGTCATAGAATATGTGTTATTAACTTTTTGACCGTCTGAATTTAAGGCGTTTAGGGTTTTGGGAAATCTAGCGTATAATTATCTTTTGTTCATATTTTTAAAGAACATTCTAGTTCCTATTCTCTATTACACCCTCATCTGAACCTCACTGTAAAAACTTCTTAATCATGCTGCGGTTTTTGTCTCTTGGGGAGCTCTGCTTGGCTGGAAGTGCTCGGTTCTAATTATTTACACGCTCTGCGCATGCATATCACTTACCAGTTTCTCGTTACCAGTTTTAGTTTTCCCAAAACCAAGTGGCTCGCTGCCCTCGAGGCAAGTGTTTGAAATGTTGTACAGTTTAGTGGCGTCAAACGCTTCGCTGAAGATGCTTACCAGCAGAAGGCGTGGCGCCCGGGGGCGTCGAGGGGCCAGGGCGCAGTTACTGCATTAGTTACATAATTCGTTTACCGTTTCTCTAGCCGTTTGATTAATTGGTTAGAAGCCAAGAATGCTGCCGCTGTAGCCGTCTCTTTCTGATAATTGTGCAGTCGTCTGTAAATTTATTCAAGTTTGTTGCCTAAGTCATTTGTTCTCTAACTGTTCTAAGAGCAGTTTTGCGCCGAGTCATTTAAGCAATTTGAATCTATTAAATCGGAAGTGAAGAGTATTTTTTTACCAAGCCAATACATTGAGTGCAGATGGGTATTATGTTTGCAAAGTTGGAAGGGAACCTATATATACTCCTGTAAAAAATTGTATTTGCTCTTTGATTAACAACCCGTTTTATAGCCCCCGCACATACTTTTCACATAAAACTCTCATTTCACAAGTTCGTTGGCCAAGTCTTTGCATTGTTTTGGCCATAAGGAAATGCGCCGTATTTAACTGGTAATTACATGATCCACATAATCACTGCCATGCATTCCCGAAGATCCCACAACAAAGTGGGCATTTATATTCTAATTATGCAGGCACTTCCATCGAAAGTCACGCTACTTTTTCTCACTCTTCGCTTGTTAGAGTCGCCCATCAGTAGCAGAGCCACTATACTCGTAACAATAAAACGCTGATTAGGCATTTTTCAAATGGGAAACAAACAAATTCTAACCGATTTTCTATTGGCAAGAAGTGAATGTACCGGAGGACCGTGGAAAAACCGGCAATGTCATGCCCTAAGTTGCTACCAGACAAACACGATCCCGAATACCGAATCCCAATCCCGATCCCGATCCCAATGATGAGGTTGATGATACCCCGAGGAGCAAGTGTTGTATCTATGCCAGCAAAACGGCCAATTTTCCATGGCCATAGCCAAGTGCCAAAAGCAACAACACTACGGGAGATCCTCATTGTTTGGGCCTTTTTTCCCTCAATGCTTCCTCACATCCTTTGTTGGCCATGATTTTGTATATATATATATCGGTGTGTGCGTGCTTCAAAGGAATTTCCATAACCGCTAGCATTCCCTGCGTACCTGTGTGTGTGTGTGTGTGAGTGTTTTCCCCTCTAATGGCCAAAACACCACAACATCCAGCTCGTAGATACTTCTTTTAGTATCTTCTTGCCATGCCTTTTGCTTTCCGTACGTAACGAAATTGAGCGCAAACAACAAACAACGAAGGGGGAAAAGCGGCGACAGGAAAATAGACAACACGCGAAACCAGTTTTTCCTTGATTCTCTTAGCTAACCGAACAGAACAGCAGAAGGTGCGTGCAGGAAAAATCAGCGGAAAATGCAAAGAGTTCTGGCAGCACCGCGACGTGACCCGCTCAACCCCTTTCGTCCGGTTGACATCAGGGTCTAACTTACGCATTTTTCAATTATCTCATAGACGGCAACATCATCGGCCGCTGTTGCAGTTGCAGTTGCAATTGCATTCCGCGTCTTTGGAGCGGTGGCATGTGCTGTGCGCTTGGTGCCATGTGCTATGTAGGTTGGTGTGGCAAGCAACGGTACTCCGCCTGGCGGCGATCTTTTCGGCCCCAACCGAACCCAGCCAATTTGCAAAAGCTGGCAAGCAACGCGCTCAACAGGCTCATCACTTAGCCATCTAATGTCTAACTGCGCTGTCAGCCGCCAACTTGTTTACGCTCGCTGCTCTCGGCAGTTGGTCCACCCTAACTGCAAGTGGTGCCATCAACTAGTGCATAAATTTAAGTTAAGCTGGGTAAGCTAAGTTTCTAAAACAAAATATGAATAATATTTCCTATTATATGTAGACCAAGCAATGTGAATAATACAGTTAATGATTTCCTTTCATATGCTTGATAAGTAAATAGAGTATAGATGATCCTACTATCTACCAGCCTATGGCTTTATGTTGCAGTTTCAACTTTTGCGTTTCGTACTTTGCATTCTATTTAAGCCAAATGTCGCCTCGTCCGCGTTGGCGTCAAACTACCGTAGTGGCTTTCTGCTTTTTGGGTCAGCTGCCTCAGCACGCGCTTCGCATAACGTCATCGCTCTTGACGTGTGCAACTTATGCAACGCCGGGGCAGAATAAATCATATTTAATACTGAATAGGGCAAATAGAGGCTTATGTATGCGCGCCTTGGCCCGCCCAATTGCTTGTACTTTTGTGAATCTCCCCCCGTGTCCACAAAACACAACTTTTTGCTTTCAAAAACCGAGTAAAGCCGCTTACAAGGCGGCTGCAACAATATTTTAAGCAGTGCAAAAACATAAATAAACAAGCCAGCAAATAACATAAACATTAAACTGTGACTGTGACAGACTTCGCGACTGTTACTGCGTACGTGGCGTCTATGGGCGCAACGTGACTTTGGTACTGGCCAAAAGTGAACTCTAAATAAGACTCGTACATATTCAAAAAGATCATGGACAAAATAAAAATCGTGAGCAGTCACTTTAATCGAGTAAAGCGAATTTGCTGCACATTTTACATTTTGCAGGCGAATACGCTATAAACATTTGAAATTATTGTAAGTAAAAGACAGGAGAAGTAAAGTAAAACGCTGTATAAATAACTAATTCAAAGTTAAGGGGCACATGAAACTCGTTTTGAAAATAAAGTTGTTGGTGATTCATAGTTTAAATAAAAAAAAAAGGGAATTCCCATTTGACATTTTATTTTATCATTTATAATAAAAGAAAGTATAGCTGCATATAGATAAATATGTTGAATTTTGTCTTCTACATCAAGGGCATCATTAATTATCAAACAGTGCCACAAGTGGTCTACTTCTTTCATATCACATAAGATAAGATTTGGCCTCCATTTATAAGGCAACTCATAGTTAATGATTTTCTTTTCAACCGAGGAAGAATGGAAAAAGAACATAATATATATATAATAAATATTATAAATGCAGAGCAAATAGGCATAACTCATGTTAAAATATGGTTAAAATCAATTAGATACTCGTAACTTGATTTCAATTTGCAACAATTTGTCTTGCGCTCAGAATTGATGTGTGAGTCATTACGGCAGAAATATTAAATCAAGTCGAGTTATCTATATGAATAAAAAATATTTTTATCTATATTTTATTTTGAAAATCTCGCATGACGCATGCTGTGACCTCATTTTTATTATTCAAGTACTATAATTTTATACATATTTTTTGCCAGTACAGATCCGCTTGAATTTTCTGCCAGCTTCGGTGATTGCCTAATCCCACGAAAGCCAACTTCGAGTTGTTCCATTTTTCGAAGATATAATTAATTTATTTTCAATATCAAGTCAATTTATCAGTTGACTTGACAAATACAATAACAATAACAAATTAGACGATGCCAGCCCGCTGTGATTCTCGTTTTGCCCATGCTTCTCTGTAGATCTCTCAGATTCTCTCAATTTTTCTCCGTTTCTCAGCGGGTAGCACAGTTACGCTGGCCAAGTGTTATACGGCCAAAAAGATTTTCAAATGCCAGGCCGGGCCACAATTAAACGAAACTAGTTTTGGTCGTTAGACGGAGAGAGAGAGAGCCAGTCCGTCAGCTGTTTGCCAACTAACTTGGCCAACAAATGCAGTGAGGAGCGCCGTAGTTTTAGCCTCTCACATTCAGTCAGCCGGCGCACAGCGTTGTGTGCACTTCGCTCAATAGTTTTATCCGTCGATCGGTTGCGTTTCGATTGTGACTAAGGTGCGCGATCCTCCCGTAATCCCCTCCAGATCCAGATCTCCCCGCCTATCTAAATCATATTTGTGCAACGCTCCGGCATTTGAACAGCTGTGTGTGGGCGCTGGGTGAAAACTGTGCCGGCAAAAAGTGCAAAAATAAATAAAACTCGCTTTTGAATTAACAGCAATTTCTATCGCTATTTGCTTAATTCGTTGACGCCATGAAACTTTTTTATTTTTTCATCACGAAAACTGAAGCAGAAATGAGATGTTTAAGCGATTACGTAATGCTTGAACTATTTACGGCGTTTGCAAATTTTTTTCCATCGTTTTTCGCCATTTTCCGGCAATTATATTTTTGCACATTTTCGCACAAATGAGCAAATAATTTTAGTGTACTTAGTGATTTGACACAGTTTTAGGGGCTATCACGCGGCCAATCGGCCACGTCTGAATTGTTTTCTGGCGCACTGCTGGTCAGGCGTTGGTCAGGTGCAAAGTGCATCACAACGAAAGACTTAGGCAACAAACTTTCGCCCCCTGCTAACCAAATAAGTAAACTCAACGAAAATCAGATTAGTGGTTGCTAAAGCAATAAAAAACTAAATATGGCCATAAACACTTACATCACTGCAACCTGTTGCATGTCTCTTGCAGTGGCACACTTTTTCAAAAGCAACCATAATAATAATCAAAACAGCAGGCCAGCCAAGTTGCATTTAATTAATCACAAAAAGAGCTTCGCTTTTTGAGCTTTTTGCCTTAAAGTTTATGAATGAATGAATGGCCGGGCAAGCGAGTGAATGACTTATGAATAAGCCCACGTATGAATGTGGGAGCCGCTGGCTCCAGTTGCCCTTGGTCCAACAGCTTCATCCGCAACTTTTGTCATCCCGCTCGGAGCATCGCAAACAACATAAATTATCAAGTTGCTGCTGCTGTTGCTCCCCGGCTGAACCATATAAAAATATGACTTATTAATAAAAACAGACAACAACAGCAACTTAATAAAGCCACAACCTGCCGGTGGACAGGGCCTCCTGGCGCCTGGCGAGCTGGCCCTAGATCACCCGGCTGCATCATAAATACTGATGTTTTGTTGGTTTTTCATTAAATGTGTTAAATATGCCAAGTGTAGACGACGACGCGTGTGGGTTTTTCGCCGCCGCTGTTGCGCTGCTGTTGGTGCTGTTTCTGCTGCCTTTGCTGCATCAAATTAGCCGCACTTGTTGCAGCTGTTGCGGTATTGCTTGTTTTAGCAATTCAGGAATGCACGTCTCTTGAACGGGTAACCCAACTTGAACGCCAAGTTTGTTTAGGCTGCGAAAATAGGTAACAGAATGCACTTTAGAGTTGCACTCGGAATTTTCCTTCACTTAAGTGGCTGTTTAGACAGGGAACTTTACTCATCTTCAAATGGGTATAATTAGCATAGCCAAACACTTAAGTCAAATCCACCAGTTTTCCTATTAGGTGTTCAGGTTGTTTAGCTTCGACTTATTATTACTTCATTTACATTGTACTTACAAAATCAAAGTTTCCTTAATTAAATGCAATTACTCACTTGGACTAAATTATTAATATCTTAATGTTATTAATAAATACTATTCATATTTATAGTTACTGTTCAGGAATGTAGGAAATTTTACATCTCAGCATTCAAAACTTAATAAAATTTTTATTTAACCTTCAGTAATCCCGTATTTTACATGATATTTTTACGCTTTATGCTCTTGGTGACTGATTTTATGTCTTTCGTTTTTGCCAAAAATTTACGTTTTACCATAAAGTTTTTAGTGCACTTCAATCTTCGGATCGTGTATTTTCGGAAACTAAAACGCCCGCAACTTGCAGCCTAAGGCGAAAAGATTTCGTCTCTGTGGTCCACAGATCCCATCCTTTTTTTGATATTTTTCCTGTTGCCATTTCCAACGTGTGTGTTTTTAATTATGCTTGTTAATTTTTATTGTTTTTAGTGTCTTGCTTCTGCTTGCTTTAACCTATCTTAGTATGTGGGACACGTTTTTCGTTTATGTTTCTTCATACTTCATTTGCTGCATGAAATAATTGCGGGGCGTAGAAATTAATGTGCAAGCAGGGCGTTTCCGAAAGGTAATGTTGGTAAAAAAAAGACGGTTACCGTAAGATGAGAGAACTTTTTTCGATCTCCCCATTACATGCGGAAATTACTTCATTGCAATAAAGATTCCTTGGCGATAAGGACCTCATTTCGGAGGTATAACACAAGGTCAGCTGTGTACCACAAAAGTTTTTCAGCAATTTGGGACGAGTTCGTTGCTTAAGTCTTTAGTTTCTGGGGAAACGCTTGAATACCAAAGTTTAAGCAGGTTAATTAACATAAGCAAGCCAGCCAAGCAAATCGAGTGAGTCAAGCACTATATAGCCTATATAGGGTCGGTTCAGCACTCCCACATGTTTCATTCAGTTCCGTGGCGAGCGAAAGTTCACGAAACTCCTGATGAAACAAAACGTATGAAATAAATTTAAATGTTTTCCAGAAATGAAACGCCCACATGGGAGGTGTGTGTTTGTGCGTGAGTGTGAGTGCTGGTGTGGTGGGCGTGTAATGTGCGCCCGACACCAAAACAGTTAAATGTGGAAATACAAGAAATTCAAGTGAATATCAAGCGCAGAAATTACGTCAATCAAAAGTCAAAGCACAACTGGCAACTTGGAAGCCACAAATCGAATAGGTTATACCTCTACATTTTTTTTTCCTTTTTTCACATTTTTGCAAAGGCGTCTTGGTTATAACAAAATAACAAAAAAAAAGAAAAAAAAAGGAGAGAAAAAAATTATTGCTGAGCGGTCCAGACCAAAAATGGACCAGCAGAGCGGCGACTTTTGCCGAGCAAAGTGTGGGCAGCAAAGTTGCCTAACAGCCAGTCGCACTCACACCAAAATCCGGGCTCATACACACACTCTCTCGGGTTTAGAGCCAGGTAACTCTTGGTAATACAGGTAACCACCACTGGGGCTCGCGATCGGCGGCTCAAGCTCCGCACATTCAGTTCGTTTTCAGCGCGCGTGCGGTGCGGTTCTCTGCCAAGTGGTCTTCTCTCTGGACAGTGTGTTAAGTGTTTAGTTGCTGAGCTCCAGCAATCCGGATAGATCATCTGAGCGGAGATCGTTGCCTTATTTGAATAGGCGGGGAATCTAACATCCATCGCCTAATTGCAGTGAAAGTTGCCGGGCATTTTTCAGCTATTTTACCCTGTGAAAATTCCGAAAAACCAAACGCGCGCAAAGCAATCCAAAGTGTTTAAAAGAAAAGCGTTAAATATTGTTAAGTACAACAATACGTTTAAATAAAAAATATTCCAGTGTCTGTGAGTCTGCCAAAGCCGTCGCGCATTGTGTGTGTGTGTGTATTTCTTTTGACGGCAAATCGCTTTTGGCAGCTGCTTTGGCAGCAGCCAAGTAAGAAACAAGGCTTTTTTGCTGGCATCGATCTTCGTTGGCAGCTGTTGGCAGTATGAACTGATTTTGGCCGAAAGTTGATGAATAAAATGGTGAGCACATTTTTTTTCACTTCTACTAAGTGCAAATTTTAAGTGGTATATAAAACATTTTTATTATAATAGAAATTTAATGGATTTTCGGACAGAAAAAGCCAAGTGGTTAAAACAGCAAAAAGCGAAATTATATGGCAAATGGCAAGAAACCAAAAAATTTAAAATATCATAAAATTTATAACCATTAAAAATTGAATACATTTAGAAACATCCATCAAATTGAAATATGAAATTATAAAATTTTCGTCGTTTTACTTGAAGTGCTTTTTATGGCTCCTAGATATGATTTATATTTTGTCCGTTTGTAATTTCATTAAAGTCGCAAGCTCAAGTAAAAGTTACAAGTAATCTCCTTTAAAATGGTCTAAAATCAGCGAGCATAAAAGCAGTTGGCACACAAAATTTACATGACAAATTCCGTTTTTTTCCACCCAAGTGCAAGCATAAGCGTAAAATACCAACTGTTAGTGTGGCAAAGAAATAATAATAACAAACAGTGCCGACACAAAGAAAACGTTCACTTTCGTTGGTGTAAAAATCTCAGGCCAAAGTCATTGTGAGATGAGATGTGATGAGTTGGAAGGCGAAGATGATGAGTACGCAGATGGAAACGGGTCCAAAGACGCCTTGTCACTGACTCTTTGGTCAGGGCCTCTTCGCTAATGCTGTTTATTTTCTCTGCATCTCATTTCGGATATAACGAAACCGAAACGCAAATAGAAAATATGACAAATAATTGCTTCAAATACCCGCTTGACACACTTTCGTAGGCGCGAAGAAAGAGTTTGTCAAGCAATCACAAGTGTACCAAAACAAAGATGAGGTCAAAAAAATATCTTTCTGTGATTGTTTGATATTTTGGGCGATTTCGCAGGCGGATTTGGCGAAATTTTGTGGGTTCGTTGATGGAGATGGGAAATCTCTGGCTGCATCTTCTCCTCTGGTCAAAAGCAAGACACAAGTGAAGCTACCGGCGCCATCTCATTTGTCAGCCAGTTTCAGTTTGAACTAGCTGGCAGTCATTTGTAAACCATTGTTTTTCTGCTCGTCGTGGGTTTTGGTACTTTGGTTGAAGTTGTTTTTTTTGCTTTTCCCAAACAGTTCGTGGCTCATCTTATCCCATCTCACCGACCGACTGACTGACTGACTATTTTTGTGTTGCTTAGCTGTTTATGCTGATGCGTTCGCCGCTTGTTTGTTGTCTGCGCGGCAAAAGGTGCAAAACTTTCACTTTATGTATTATTGTTTTGCGTGCGAGCTGCTGCGTTTGTCTGCCGGGAGAAATTACAATAATAATGCCTATAAATTATGAGCCAAAGCGCTTGACTCACTCACTGCGTGGGCGAAAGAAATTGCCGCAATTAAATGAGTCAAGGGACCCAAAGTGAATGCTCTGCTTCGCGATTCTTCTGCAAAGATAAACGGCGTAAGTGTAAGGAGACATGTCTTTCACATTTTGCACAAGAGAAATTTCAGTTATTTTTTTTGCAAAATTTATGAGCCAAATCTAAAGACTTGAGACACAAACTAGTTGTTTTCGGTGTTCCAGGTACATGAGGGAGATTTAAAGTCTTAAGTCACGCACTTGATATTATTTTTAATGTTTAAAAACTCCTAAGAAAAACTCAAGTTTGTAGAAATTGCTACAACGAAATCGAAAGACTTAGGAAACAAACTTGTTTCTGCCGATAATGAGATCGACGAACTACTTTGTTTTAAAACCTGGCACTGATAAATTGCATGGCAAAAACAAAAGACTGCAGACACAAACCAAACGTCAGCTAATGAAACCTTTATTGAATGCAAATAAAACCCGAGTTTTATTATTGCCTAATGACCAGAGAAACTCGTGGGAAAGAGATTTAGCTACTTTCGTCGAACGCCAAAGCAACTGGCGAAATCGGGAGATTGATTCCATAGATTTTAAGGGTAATTCGTAAGTCATGCTGTGCGTCTTCAGTGCCATTTGCCTGCAGACAGATTTATTATGGGCAAATTCCAAAGACTGGTCGCGATTTGGATGCTCTTTTGGAGCTTCAAGATTGTGACTCAG